>NC_000078.6:114808443-115109693 GCF_000001635.26 Mus musculus
TCCTTCATAAACTTGCCTTGGAAATGGTATGTGTTCACAGCAGTACAACCCTAAACATGACATGGGACACATATGAATAGTATATTCAGATTTCAATAGTATTTACTGGACAGCAGTCTTATTTCTGACGTTTTTCTCAGAGTCTTCCTTCTCATCTCTTCAGTAATCATTCTCACTCCATCATCACAGGACTGTTCAACATAGCAATGGCAGAAACGATGCAGCTCTGCATCCTGATATTAATACCTCCTATACTAAGAGCTTGCAACGTTTGGCAGACCACATAAGCAACTTAGAGAAAGACCTAAAACTCACTTAAAACTTACGACTCTGTCCTTTTCCACTCTGTTTTAGAATCTTGTGTTGCCTGTAGCCTTGGTCCTCATGAGATGCTTCAAAGCATTATTAAAAGGTCTGGGTCTACATGAACCCATACTATAACTAAGTTTACAAAGAAATTTGTGTTTCAGGAAGATAAATGATCCTCTTAATTTATAAAATCAGGAGTCCTGAATAGGAAGTAAAGACTTAAGACTTTGAAAGGGCTTTGTCTTTGCTCAGAATTTGGTGGAATTTTACAGGTCAAATTTATATTACAGTTTATTCCCAGCTATTCCAAAGTTCAAGTTTTTTACACAACAAAAACATACTTTTATCATGCATAATCACATTTTCCTTTTTTGTTGTTTTATGAAAGAAGAAACAAGTCAATGAAAATGTTCACTGTTATCCATATTGTCAAGACATGGGGTACTCTAGGGACATCCTAGTTAACTGCATGTAATTCATGGATGACCTTCTACAAAGCTAAAAAAAACACAATAGGTCTTTACTAAATAGACAGAAAAACACACTATTCAAATGACTGCATCTAAGCAAATCTACAAGCAATGCTTTTCTAAGTCTTGTCAGTTCCAAGGGAGAATGCTGCACCTCCAGGTTTTCTGACACACTCAGGATGTGGTTACAACACCGTGTCTTGCAAAGTAATAGACTGCAGAGTCCTCAGATGTCAGGTTGTTGAGATGCATGTAGGCTGTGCTGGAAGACTTGTCTACAGTCAATGTGGCCTTGCCCTTGAATTTCTGGTTGTAGCTAGTACCACCATTGTAAGGATCAATATATCCAATCCACTCAAGGCTATTTCCGTGGCTCTACTTCATCCAGTTCATGTAGTAGCCAGTGAATGAGTAACCAGAAGCCTTGAAGGATATCTTCACTGAAGCACCAGGCTTCACCAGCTCAGGTCCAGACTGTTGCAGCTGGATCTCAGAGTGGACACCTGTGATGAGAAAAGCAGAGTGGATGTGAGTGACATCCCAAGCCATTTCTTATATTCAGATTTGGAACTGGCGAGCCCCTTACCTGCAGTTCCTGACAGAAGGAACAGAAAGATCCAGCTCCATCCCATGGTTAAAGTCAGTGTCTGCAGGGACTGTGGAGAGGACATTGGACAAATGTTGATTTCAGGGTGTGGACATTCCTGTTTTTAACCACCATAGACTTGGTTAATTTGCATATTCATGAGGAGGGGACTTCTTATTTATCCTAGTCCAACTGGAGAATAGCTGGAGAAGAAGGACTAGAAAGGTACTTGGGACAAGCAGCAGGGTGGTCCAAATCCAATAATTCTTTGAGGAAATGCATCCCATCCACTTTCTGTGAGCCCTGCACTGCTGGTGTGCTTGTAACTACAGGGAGGAATCTGTCAATCTATTTTTGCCCTAAGTCTGTTGCTCTACTCTGTGGCTATGTTCAAATTTTAATTTACAGATAATGATTTGTGAAGATGAAGAGGATGATGATGAAGAAGATGATGATTATAATGATGGAAATGGCCATTAGCTAAGTGCAGTTTACGAAGATTTAATGTCTTAATTAGAACTCATTCAGATGTTGATAAGGAAGAAGGCAAATGAGAAAACTAATGACTAATGGATGTGATGTGGAAAATGTTTAATCTTTATTTATGTTGTTATGAGCATACTTGTTAGTGTAGCATACTGACTTTGAAATTCTGTTTTTATTTATCAGCAAAAGTGTAAATACAATTGTGCTGTGTCCCAGCTCCATCCCTCCCAATATTGTACTCAAATTCAAGAAGTCATTTTTTCATTAGGGAGTAATATTTCATTATGTAAATATACCACATTTTCTGTATACATTCTTCTGGTGAGGGATAACTGGGTTGTTTCCAGCCTCTAGCTATTATGAATATGGCTTCTATGGACATTTTGGATCATTGGTCCCCATTACATGTTGGAATATCATCAGGTTATATGCACAGGATTGGTATAGCTGGGTCCTCAGATAGTAAAATGTCCAGTTTTCTAAGAAACTACCAGAGGACTTTCAACATTGTTGAGACAGCTCTAGATTATGGGGACTTTGGAAGTTGGACTAAATATATTTTGCATTATGCTTTGTTTATGTATGACATCCACAGACTCAAATGCCTAAATAAGTCTATGATAGCCAGGGTATAAATGTGATGATATGTATATGCTTAGCGTAGATTGGTACTATTATAAGGTGTGTTCCTGTTGGAATAGGTGTCTCACACTGTGTGTGGTATATAAAACTCTTAGCTGCTTGGAAGCCAGTATTCTGTTAGTACACTTCAGATGATTATGGAGAACACTCAGCTCAGCTTGCAACATGCCTGTGTGGATGCTGTCATGCTCTCTTGCTTGGATGACACAGGACTGAAAATTTACAACTATAAGCCAGTCCCAATTAAATGTTTTCCTTCATAAACTTGTGTTGGTCATGGTCTCTGTTCACAGCAGTAAAACCCTAACTATGACATATGTAAAGCTTATGAGGTATAAATTCAATATTGCAGTATGTTTTACTGGACAACCCTATTATTTCTAACCTTTGACTCAGAGTTTTCTATTCCATCTCTTCTATATTCATCCTCTCTCCACCAACAGAGGACTGTTCGACTTAGCAATGGCAGAAATGATGCAGCTATGCATTCTGATATTAATATCTCTTATATTCTAAGAGACTAGAACTTCTGGTTGACCACAAAAACAAGTTAGCCAAACACCTAGAAGTCACTTAAGACTTAAGACTCTGTACTCTCCTGTACTGTTTCAGAATCTTGTGTTGCCTGTGGCCTTGGCCCTGCAGAGATGCTTCAAAGCTTTATTAAAAAGTCTGGGTTCCCATGAACCCCTACTATACCGAGGTTTACAAGCAAATTTGGGTAGGAGTGGGGTTAATGATCCTCTTCATTTATAAAATCAGCAGTGATGAACAGGAAGTAAAGCATTGAAAAGCACCAGTCCTGCACCTGCCCATTTCCATCAGTAGCTATTCCCTGAGTACACTCAAGATGAATATGTTGGCTAAATTTTAGAAATCTTACTTAGAGAATCTCTGTACACTTATTCAACCACCATTTATAATATGGCATTAATAATGTACCAAAGAAGCACCATAAAAAGAATATTTAAGACATTGAAAGGGATTTTCTTTGCTCAGAAGTTGGAATTCTACAGATCAAATTCATATGCTTTATTTCAAGCTATTCCAAATTCTACTCTTTCACACAACCCAGACATATTTTTAGCATCAATAATCAGTTTCCTTTTTTGTTGTTTTATGAAAGAATAAAATTATCACTGTTATCAATATTGAGAAGGGATTGGGTACTCTAGAAATATCCTAAATCAACAGCATATAATTCATGGATGTATTTCTGTCAAGTTGAAAAACCACAGTAGTTCTTTAAGAAAGAGACACAAAAAAATTGACTGCCCAAATGACCAAGTCTTCAAGGGAATATTCTCTAAGTCTTCTCATTAACTGGGAAGTTTGCCCTCCTCCGGGATTACTAACATACTCATGATGTGGTTACAGCACTGTATCTTGCACAGTAAGAGTCCACAGAGTCCTCAGATGTCAGGCTGCTGAATTGCATATAGGCTGTGCTGAAGGATTTGTCTGCAGTCAATGTGGCCTTGCCCTTGAACTTTTCATTGTAGCCAGTACCACCACTGGATTAATATATCCAATCCTTTAAAGGCTTTTTACAGGACTTTACTCAGTGCATGTAGTAGCCAATGAATGAGTAACCAGGAGCCTTGCAGGATATCTTCACTGAAGCCCCAGGCTTCACCAGCTCAGGTCCAGACTGCTACAGGTGGACCTCAGAGTGGACACATGTGTGGAGAAAGGAAGAATTTATGTAAGTGACATCCCAGGCCATTTCTTTTCTTCAGATTTGGAACTGGTGGTCCCCTTACCTGTAGTTCCTGACAGGAGAAAGAGAAAGTTCCAACCAGCTCCATTCTATGGTTAGAGTCAGTGTGTTCAGGTACTGTGGAGAGTATATTGGTCATATGTGGTTTTCAGGGTGTGGACATCCCTGTTTTTAACCACCATGGACTTGGGTAATTTGCATATTCATGAGCAGAGCACTTCTTACATAAAAACTTAGTCCAACTGGTGAAGAGTTGGAGAGGAAGGACTGAAAAGGCACATGGGTAAACTAGCAGGATGTTATAGTCCAAATCCAATAACTCCCTGAGGAAATTCACCCTGTACACTTTCTAATAGCCCTTCACGGCTGGTACGGCTGCAACTACAGGGAAGAATGTTTCAATCGATACTTGGCCTATGTCTGTTGCTCCACTCTGGGATATGTTAATGCATTGATTTACAGATAATGTTTTTTTGAAGATCAAGATATTGATGATGATGATTTTGAAAATGATGATGAAGAAGATAATGATAATGATAATGTTGGGGATAACCTTTAAGAAGATTTAATGTTTTAATTAGAACTCAGTCAGATGTTGATAAGGAAGAAGACAAATGAGAAAACTAATAAAATGGATGGGGAAAGTGTTAATTCTTTACTCATTATTGATATGAGTGCACTAGTGTGGTATACTGACTTTAGAATTCTGTTTGAAATTGTCACCAAAAAGAGTAAAAAAACTGTGCTGTGTCCCAGCTCCTTCCCTCCCAAGCATGTACTCAAATAACTCTATATTATTACAGAGACAGTTACACATCCATGTTTATTGCTACTCCATTCACAGAAACTTGGAAATGGAATCAATTTACATTTATAAAAAAGGACAAATAGATACTGACAATGTTTGGGTTATAGACAATGAAATATACCTCAGTGTATACGAGGAAACATTATTTGCATACTAATGAGTAAGAACGTGGAAAATTTGCTCTATGATGTCAACCAGGTCCATAGAAACAAATGCTTTATGTTTTCATTTATATGTGGTTGCATGATTTGAATAATACACTATGATCATTCCTACCTCCACTCTGTCCCTCTGGTTTTCTTTGGGACCTTCAAATATGGCTCTCTCACAACATCCTGACCAAGTCTTTTATTGGTTATTACATTTATTTATATATCAAATATTATCTCATTTCCCTGGTTCCCCTCAACTAATCCCCTGTCATATCACACCTGCCCCTGCTTCTATAGGTTGCTCCCCCAAACCATATATCCACTCCTGCCACATTCTAGGATTCTCCTATGGTGGATCATCGAGCATTCACACAACAATGAGCCTTCCCTGCCATGGATACCAGGTAAAGTAATCCTCTGATACATATGCAGCTAGAGGCATGAGTCCCTCCATGTGTACTCATCTACATGAGGAGGTCCTTGGGGCCACTGCCATTATGTAACTGATATCCATAACTCTCTATGGTGTGCTGTGGCTATATGATAGGTGTCTTTTCTCAGGAACAGACAAAGCTCCCTCTGTGTTTCTGGAGCTTCAAGCTGAGTTCAAACTTAGAGGCTTCTTCTCATGGTCCCTAGCCTAACAGAAAATAATTCCCACTCAGTGCAAACATATACAAGATGAAAGTCTAGATATTATAAGTCCATGTGTGTGTGTCTGTCTATGTGTGTGCATGCATATGTGTGTTTGCGTGTTTATGTGTGTGTGTGTGTGTGTGTGTGTGTGTGTCTGTGTGAGTGAGTGTGACTGTGTAGCCAACCCAGGAGAAAGAAGTTTGTTGTAGTCGAGAAAGATGAAAACGCAGGTGGAAAGCTAAAGACTGCTTTGACATTACCCATGAAGGTGCAGAGTTGGAGTTTTCCTAGTTGGTTTCCAGTCTTGCTTTAGGAATTAAAGTTAAGTAATTGGATGAATTGCAGAAGAGATTTTGAAGTTTGGGCATTCTTTTCCTTTTCTTGGATATTTTATTTATTTCTATTTCAAATATTATTCCTTTACAGGTTTTCTTTCTGAAAGTCCCATTCCATCGTCCCCACTCCCTGCCTCTAAGAGGGTGCTCCCCTACACTAACCTGCCCACACCCACCTTCCCACCCTGGCAATCCACTGCTTTGGGGCATTGAACCACTACAGGCCCAAGAGCCTTTCCTCCCAATGATGTCCAAACAAGGACATCCTATACCTCATATGTGGATGGAGCCATGGGTTCCTGCATGTGTATTATTTTTGGTGGTCCTGTCCCTAGGAGCCTGTGGGCAGGGGATGTTCTGGCTGGTTGACACTGTTTCTCCCTCGGTGGGGCTGTAAACCACATCAGCACCTTCAGTCCCTTCTATAACCCTGGAGACAAGGACCCCTCACTCTGGCCAGGGGTTGGCCATGACCATTTGAGTCTTTATTTTTCATAATCTGACAGAGAATTTCAGGAGATACCCATATCATGCTCCCATCATAAGAACTTCCCAGCATCTGCAATATTATTTAGTTTTGGCAACTACATATAGGACGGATGTCCAGGTAGGGCAGTCTCTGAATGGCCTTTCCTTTTGTCTGTGCTCCACATTTTGTCCCCATAATACCTCCTGAGACTATTCTGTTCCGTCTTCTACGATGCACGGAAGCATCTGCACTTTGGTCTTCTTTTTTAGCTTCATAGGGTCTTTGAATTGAATATATTGCATATTCTGAACTTTTTGGCTAATATCCACTTATCAGTGAGTACACACCATGTGTATTCTTTTGTGATTGTGTTACCTCACTCAGGACAATATTTTCAAGTTCCTTGCATTTACATACTAATTTAATGATGTCGTTGTTTTTAATAGCTGAGTAGTATTCCATTCTGTTAATATATGACATATTCTGCATGTATTCTTCTGTTGAGGGACATCTGGGTTGTTTCCACCTTCTAGCTATTATGAATATGGCTTGTATAGATATATGGAATCTGGTGTTTTATTACATGTTGGAGCATCTTCTGGGTATATGTTCAGGAGGGATATAGCTGGGTCCAGAATACTAATATGTCCAGTATCCTAAGAAACTTCCAGAGGACTGTCAACATTGTTGACACCACTATAGACTATGGGGGCTTTCGAAGTTGGACTAACTAGACTTTGCATTAAGCTTTGTTTATATATGTTACTCACAGACTCAAATGTTTGAACAGGCCTGTCAAGGCCAGGGAGTCAATGTGATGTTATGTATATGCTCAGCGCAAAACTTCACTATCAAGAGGTAAGATCCTGTGGGAATAAGTGTGTCACTTGAGGTGTGGGCTATAATATTCTCAGCTGCTTGGAAGTGAGTATTCTGCTTCCATCTTACAAAAGAAGATGTAAAACTTCCATCTATGCTTGCGCCATGCCTGCCTTAATGCTGTCATTATCTCCTGCCTTGATGATACTGAAGTGAACATCTACAACTGTAAGCCAGGCCCAATTAAATGTCTGTCATAAACTTGCCTTGGCCATCGTCTCTGTTCACAGCAGTAAAACCCTAAACATGATATTTGACATATATAAATACTAAATTCAGGATTGAAGGAGTATTTACTCAAAGGTTATTTCTAACCTTTGACTCAGAGTCTTCTTTCTCATCTCTCCTATAATCATCCTCACTCCACCATCACAGGACTGTTCGACATGGCAATGAAAGAAATGATGCAGCTGTGCATTCTGATGTTAATACCTCTTATATTCTAAGATCCTGGAGCTTCTGGGAGACCACAGAAGCAAGTTAGTAAAACACCTAAAACTCACTTACAACTTAAGATTCTGTCCTTTTCCACTCTGTTGGAGGATCTTGTGCTTCCCGTGGCCATCGTCATGTTGAGATGCTTCAAAGCTTTATTAAAAAGTCTGGGTCCACATGACACCCTATACCTAAGTTTACAAGGACATTTGTATTGGAGCAAGGTAAATGATCCTCCTCATTTATAAAAATCAGGAGTTCTGAATAGGAAGTAAAGGCTTAAGACTTTGAAAGGGGTTTTTCTTTGCACAGAACTTGGTGGAATTTTACAGGTCAAATTCATATTATACTTTATGGCCAGCTATTCCAAAATTCAAGTCTTTCACACAATACAAACACACTTTTATCATGCATAATCACAGTTTTTCTTTTTTGTTGTTTTATGAAAGAAGAAAAATGTCAAGGGAAGTGTTCACAGTTATCAATATTGACAAGGCATGGGATACTCTAGGGACATCCTTATCAACAGCAAGTAATTCATGAATATCCTTCTGCAAAACTGAAAAATCACAATAGGTTTTTTAGAAATAGACACAAAAACACATTACCCAAATGACTGCATCTAAGCAAATCTACAAGCTACTCTTCTCTAAGTCGTGTCAGTACCAAAGCAGATTGCTACACATCCATGTTTTCTGACACACTCAGGATATGGTTACAACACTGTGTCTTGCACAGTAATAGACTGCAGTCTTCAGATGTCAGGCTCTTGAGCTGCATGTAGGCTGTGCTGGAGGATTTGTCTACAGTCAATGTGGCCTTGCCCTTGAACTTCTGGTTGTAGTTAGTAACAACAGTGCTAGGATTGATCTCTCCAATCCACTCAAGACTCTTTTCAGGACTTTGCTTCACCCAGTGCATGTAGTAGTCAGTGAATGAGTAACCAGAAGCCTTGCAGGATATCTTCACTGAAGCCCCAGGCTTCACCAGCTCAGGTCCAGACTGCTGCAACTGGACCTCAGAGTGGACACCTGTGAAGATAAGACAGTTGATGTCATTGAAATCTTAGGCCATTTCCTTTTTCAGAATTGGAACTGGTGAGCCCCTTACCTGTAGTTACTGACAGGATTAAAATAAAGATCCAGCTCCATCCCATGATTAGAGTCAGTGTGATCAGGGACCGTGTAGAGGACATTGGACATATGTTGATTTAATCGTGTTGCTATCCCTGTTTTTAAACACCATATACTTGGTAATTTGCATATTCATGAGCAGGGGACTTCTTACTTAAAATCCTAGTCCAACTGGACAGGAGCTGGAGAGGAAGGACTGAAAAGGTACTTGGGTCATGCAGTAGAATGGTCCAAATGCAATAACTCTCTGAGGAAATGCAACCCAAACACTTTCTGTGAGCCCTGCACTGCTGGTATTCTTGTAACTACAGGGACAGATCTCTCAATCTATATTTGGCCTAAGTCTTTCTTTTGCTCCACTCTGTGGCTATGTTAACATTTTGATTTACAGATAATGATTTGTGAAGATGAAGATGATAATGAAGAAGATAATGCTGATGATAATAATGGAAATACCATTTAGCTAAGTGCAGTTTAAAAAGATTTAATGTCTTAACTAGAACTCAGTCAGATGTTGATAAGGAAGTAGGCAAATGAGAAATGTAATGAGATGGATGTGATGTGGAAAATGTTTAATCTTTACTTATTATTGTTATGAGTATACTAGTAAGTGTAGCATACTGACTTTGAAATACTGTTTTAAATTGTCACCAAAAGAGTAAATAAAACTTTGCTCTGTCCCAGCTCCAAATCTCCAAATAATATACTCAAGTTACTCTATATTACTAAAGAGACAACTGTACATACATGTTTATTGCTACTCCATTCACAGCAGCTTGTAAATAGAATTCATCTAGATTTACAAAAAAAAGAAGAAGAAGAAAAAAATACTGACAATGTGTGGGTAGAGACTATGAAATATTCTTCACTGGTAAAACATGAACTATGGATTGTATACCTATGTGGAAGAACCTAAGAAATATGTTTAATGAGTTCACTGAGGTCCTTAAAAAGAAATGTTTCATGTTTACATTTATGTGTGGATCTATAATTTGAATAATATACTATGATCATTCCTACCTCCACTCTGTCCCTCTGGTTTCCCTTGAGATCTTCCAATATGTCTCTCTCACAACATCCTGACCATTTTTTTTAATTGGTTGTTTTTTATTTACATATCAAATGTTATCTCCTTTCCCTGGTCCCCCTTCAAAAATCCCCTATCCCATAACACCTACCCCTGCTTCTATGAGGTGTTCCCCCACCCCACCCCACATATTTACTCCTGCCTCATCATTCTAGCATTCTCCTATGCTGGGTCATCAAGCCTTCACAGGACCAAGAGCCTCCCTTCCATTCATGCTAGATAAGTTAATCCTCTGATACCTGTGCAGCTGGAGACATGAGTCCCTCCATGTGTACACTTTGTTTGGTGGTTTAGTCCCTGGGAGCTCTGGGGATTCTGGTCCTATTAACAACATTAAATGATGGACACATGTCTAATAGTAGAAGCTCAAAAGAAAACGAACTCTACAGTGTTTCTTTAGATATTTATACTCATTAATTTCTACATCAAGTGTGCTGACATGTCTTTTGAATATATATATTGTGATGATAGAGTTGCATTTTATGTGTTTCTGAGGTTTGTGTGTGTGTTTCATCATTATTATTTTTTAATAAATTTTTATGTTTTTTTGTGTCTATAGAGAAAATGGAAGAGTTTACATTATGTGAGTGGTGGATTTTATGGCAGAAGTTTGGAAAGAATATCAGTGATCAGAAAACACTGTAAATTTTAATATTTACATTTTATTACTTTTATTTTTTTTTACAGCTCAGTCATTGCTCCACCTCCAGGTCCATCCTCTGATAGTCCCTCCTCATATTTTTCCTCCCCCCTGTCTTCAATAGGATGCCCCCCTTTACAAGGTTTTCCAACTCAGTGGGGCTTCATGTATCTCAAGATGTAGGTGTAATTTCTCCCACTGAGGCCAAAGCAGGCCATCCTCTTTAGATATGTGTCAGGGTCTTTGGAACAGATCCTGCATGATACTGGGATTGTGGCTCAATGTCTGAAAGATCTCAGGAGGCTAGGTTTACATATAATAAATAACAAGAAAATATACATCTTTGAAGTGTTTAACAGAGAATCTTCACAGTGTTTGAGTATGGAAACGTTACATGTCAATCACAATGGGCATCTGTAAGTTAAGAAAGGAAACCACAGAGGACACAGAGTAATCCCATACCCACATCTCTTTGTTGGGGATTCTTGGCTCCTTTGTGACCCCTGATGGTCATGAACTCACCTGGAGGTTAGATTATCCATCTTTTACACTATACCTACCCAGGGTGACTTCATCAGTAACTTACCCTTGCAACTAACGTGCCTGCAGGGCACAAATGCAGGGAAAATTGGCTCTCCTTTATATTGAGATGGTGAATAATGTCTCAGACTCTGAATCTATGTTGTTAGTACATTATCATCAATGAAGCTCTTAAAGTCATCTGCTTTCCTATTGGGAGTGGAATTTGGCTCTAAAAGTTCTCATTTATAATTAGGCGTAAAAGGGAAAGATCATCTATATGTGGAAGCGATATATGCCACTGCCTCTATGTGACTGATGTCCACAACTCTCTTTATGGTGTGCTGTGGCGACATGACAGGGGCCTGGTGGCAGGAACAGACAAAACTCCTATTGTCCCTCTTGTGTCTCTGGAGTTTCAAACAAGCTCAATCTTAGAGGTTACTTCTCATGTTTCACAGCCCAAAAGAAAGTAATTCCCACTGAGACCAAATGTATACAAGATCCAAGTCTAGATGCTATAATTCTGTTTTTGAGTGTGTGTGTGTGTGTTTGTGTGTGTAGCCATTCAAGGAGAAAGAAGTTTTTTGTAGTCAACAAAGATGAAATAGGAGTCGGAGAGCTAAAGACTGCTTTGACATTAGCCATGGAGATACAGAATTTGTAGTTTGCCAACCTGTTTTCCAGTCTTTTTTTTTAAATATTTTCTTTATATACATTTCAAATGCTATCCTGAAAGTTCCCTATATCCTCCCTCTACCCTGTTCCCCTACCCACCCATTTCTGCTTCTTGGCCCTGGCATTCCCATCTATTGGGGCATATAAAGTTTGTGCTACCAAGGGGCCAAGTGATGGCCAACTAGGTCATCTTCTAATACATATGCAGCTAGAGATATAAGCTCTGTGGTACTGGTTAGTCTGGTTAGTTTATATTGTTGTTTCACCTATAGGGTTGCAGACACCCTTCAGCTCTTTGTTTGCTTTCTCTAGCTTCTCCATTGTGGGCCCTGTGTTCCATTTTATATATGACTGTGAGCATTTGCTTCTGTATTTGCCAGGAACTGGCATACCCTCACACGAGACAGCTATAATAGGGTCCCTTCAGCAAAATCTTTCTGGCATTGTGCAATAGTTTCTGGGTTTGGTTGCTGATTATGGGATGGATCCCCAGGTGGTGTCATCTCTGGATAGTCCATCCTTTCGTCTTAGCTCCAAACTTTGTCTCTGTGACCCCATTACATAGATATTTTGTTCCCTATTCTAAGGAGAAATGATGTAGCCACCCATTGGTCTTTTCTCTTCTTGATTTTCTTGTGTTTTGCAAATAGTATCTTGGGTGTTCTATGTTTCTGGGCTAATATCCACTTATCAGTGAGTGCATATCTAATGACTTCTTTTGTGATTGGGTTACCTCACTAAGGATGATATCCTCCAGGTACCTCCATTTGTCCAAGAATTTCATAAATCCATTGTTATTAATTGCTGAGTAGTACTCCATTGTGTAAATGTACCACATTTCCTGTATCCATTCTTCTGCTGAGGTACATTTGTGTTCTTTCCAACTTCTGGCTATTATAAATAAGACTGCTATGAACATAGTGGAGCAGGTGTTCTTATTATCAGATAGAACATCATTGGCTATATGCCCAAGAGAGGTATTGCTGGATCTTCAGGTAGTATTATGTCCAATTTCCTGAGGAAAATCCAGACTGACTTCCAGAGTGGTTGTACAAGCTTGCAATTCCAACCAGGAGTGGAGGAGTGTTTTTCTTTCTCCACATCCTCGCCAGCATCTGCAGTCACCTGAATTTTTGATTTTAGCCATTCTGACTGGTGTGAGGTGGAATCTAGGGGTTATTTTGAATTGCATTTCCCTGATGATTAAGGATGTTGAACATTTTTCAGGTGCTCCTCAGCCATTCAGTATTCCTCAGTTGAGAATTCTTGGCTTAGCTTAGAATTTTCAATGGGTTTATTTGAAGTTCTGGAGTCCAGCTTCTTGAGCTCTTTGTACATATTGGATATCAGTCCCCTATCAGATTTAGAATTGGTAAAAATCCTTTCCCAATCTGTTGGTAGCCTTTTTGTCTTATTGACATTGTCATTTGCCTTACAGAAGCTTTGCAATTTTATGAGGTCCCATTTGTCAATTCTTGATCTTACAGTGCAAGCCATTGCTGTTCTGTTTAGGAATTTATCCCCTGTGCCCATATCTTTGAGGCTTTTCCCTACTTTCTCCTCTATTAATTTCAGTGTCTCTGATCTTACGTGGAGAACTTTGATCCACTTAGACTTGATCTTTCTACAAGAAAATAAGAATGGATCAATTCGTCTTCTACATGATAACCGCCAGTTTTGATAGCACCATTTGTTGAAAATGCTGTCTTTTTTCCACTGGATGGTTTTATCTCCCTTATCAAAGATTAAGTGAACATGGCTGTGAGGATTCGTTTCTGGGTCTTCACTTCTATTCCATTGATCTGCCTGTCTGTCACTGTACCAGTACCATGCAGTTTTTATCACAATTGTTCTGTAGTACAGCTTTAATGTCAGGCATGATGATTCCACCAGAGGTTTTTTTATTTTTGAGAATAGTTTTTGCAATCCTAAGGTTTTTTTATTTTTCCAGATGAATTTGCAAATTGCCCTTTCTATCTCAGTGAAGAATCGAGTTGGAATTTTGATGGGGATTGCATTGAATCTATAGATTGCTTTCGGCAGGATAGCCATTTTTACTACATTGATTCTGCCAATCCATGAGCATGGGAGTTCTTTCCAACTTCGGAGATCTTCCTCACTTTCTGTCTTCAAAGACTTGAAGTTCTTATCATACAGATCTTTCACTTCCTTAGTTAGACTCACACCAAGGTATTTTATATTATTCATGACTATTGAGAAAGTTGTTGTTTCCCTAAATTCTTAATCAGTCCGTTTAACCTTTGTGTACAGAAAGGCCATTGATTTGAGTTAATTTTTTAAATATTTTTTATTACATATTTTCCTCAATTACATTTCCAATGCTCTCCCAAAAGTCCCCCATACCCCCCCATTGAGTTAATTTTATATCCAGCTACTGTACTGAAGCTGTTTATCAGATTTAGGAGTTCTCTGGTAGAGTTTTTGGGGTCACATATATACTATCATATCATCTGTAAATAGTGATATTTTGACTTCTTCCTTTCCAATTTGTATCCCCTTGATGTCCTTTTGTTGTCGAATTGCTCTGGCTAGGACTTCAAGTACTATATTGAATAGGTAGGGAGAAAGTGTGCAGCCTTGTCTAGTCTCTGATTTTAGGGGGGTTGCTTCAAGTTTCTCTCCGTTTAGTTTGATGTTGGCTCCTGGTTTGCTGTAGATTGCTTTTGGTATGTTTGGTATGGGCCTTTAATTCCTGATCTTTCCAAAACTTTTATCATGAAAGGGTGTTGGAATTAGTCACATGCTTTCTCAGCATCTAACGAGATGATCATGTGGTTTTTATCTTTGAATTTGTTTATATAGTGGATTACTTTGATGGATTTCCATATATTAAACCATCCCTGAATCCCTGGGATGCACAATACTTGGTCAGGATGGATGTCCATTTTGATGTGCTCTTGGATTCGGTTTGTGAGCATTTTATTGAGTATTTTTGTATCGATAATTATAAGGGAAATTGGTCTAAAATTCTCTTTCTTTGTTGGATCTTAGTGTGGTTTAGATATCAGAGTAATTGTGGCTTCATAGAATGGATTGGGTAGAGCAACTTCTATTTCTATTTTGTGTAATAGTTTGTGAAGAACTGGAATTAGATCTTCTTTGAAGGTCTGATAGAACTCTGCACTAAACCCATCTGGTCCTGGGCTTTTTTTTTTTTTTTTGGTTGGGAGACTATTGATGACTGCCTCTATTTCTTTAGGGGAAAGGGACTGTTCATATCATTAATCTGATCCTGATTTAACTTTGGTACCTGGTATCTGTCTAGGAGTTGTCCACTTCATCCAGATTTTCTAGTTTTTTTGGAGTATAGCCTTTTATAGTAGGATCTGATTATGTTTTGGATTGCCCAGTTTCTGTTGTTATGTCTCCTTTTTCATTTTTGATTTTGTTAATTAGGATACTGTCCCTGTCTAGTTAGTCTGGCTAAGGGTTTATCTATCTTGTCGATTTTCTCAAAGAACCAGCTTCTGGTTTGGTTGATTCTTTGAATAGTTCTTTGTGTTTCCATTTGGTTGATTTTAGCCCTGAGTTTGATTATTTCCTGCCATCTACTCCTCTTGGCTGAATTTGCTTCCTTTAGTTCTAGAGCTTCTAGGTGTGGTGCCAGTCTGCTAGAGTATGCTCTCTCTAGTTTCTTTTGGGGGGCACTCAGGGTTATGTGTTTCCTCTTAGGACTGCCTTCATTGTGTCCCATAAGTTTGGGTATGTTGTGGTTTTCATTAAACTCTAAAAAGTCTTTAATTTCTTTCTTTATTTCATCTTTAGCCAAGGAATCATTGTTTAGAGTGTTGTTCAGTTTCCACGTGAATGTTGGCTTTCTATTATTTAGGTTGTTATTAAAGATCAGCCTTAGTCTGTGGTGATCAGATAGGATGCATGGGATGATTTCAATATTTTTTATCTGTTGAGTCCTGTTTTGTAATCAATTATATGGTCGATTTTGGAGGTGGTTCCATGTGGCACTGAGAAGAAAGTATACCCTTTTGTTTTAGGATAAAATGTTCTGTAGATATCAATTAAGTCCATTTGTTTCATAACCTCTGTTAGTGTCCATGTGTCTCTGTTTAGTTTCTGTTTCCAGGATCTGTTCATGGTGAGAGTGGGGTGTTGAAGTCTCCCACAATTCTTGTGTGAGGTGAAATGTTTGCTTTGAGCATTACTAAAGTTTGATTAATAAATGTGGCTGCACTTGTATTTGAAGCATAGTTATCAGAAGTGGAGTTCATATTGGTAGATTTTACCTTTGATGAGTATGAAGTGCCCCTCCTTGTCTTTTTCCATAACTTTGGGTTGGAAAGCAATTTTATTCGATGTAAGAATGGCCACTCCAACTTGTTTCTTCGGACCATTTGCTGGGAAATTTGTTTTCCAGCCTTTCACTCTGAGGTAGTATCTGTCCTTTTCAGTGAGGTGGGTTTCCTGTAAGCAACAAAATGTTGTGTCCTGTTTGTGTAGCCAGTCTCTTAGTCTATGTCTTTTTATTGGGGAACTGAGTCCATTGATATCAAGAGAAATTAAAGAAAAGTAATTGTTTCTTCCTGTTATTATTATTTTTTTTGTTAAAGTTGGGATTCTGTACTTGTGGCTGTCTTCTTTTAGGATTGTGGAAGAATTACTTCCCTGCTTTTTCTAGGGTGTAGTTTTGTCTTTCTGTTGGTGTTTTCCCTTTATTATCCTTTGAAGGGCTGGATTTGTGGAAAGAGATTGTGTGAATTTGGTTTTATCATGGAATACTTAGGTTTCTCCATCTATGGCAATGGAGAGTTTTGATGGGTATAGTAGCCTAGGCTGGCATTTGTGTACTCTTAGGGTCTGCATATCATCTGTCCAGGATCTTCTGGCTTTCAAAGTCTGTGGTAAGAAGTCTGGTGTGATTCTAATAGGCCTGCCTTTATATGTTCCTTGACCTTTTTCCCTTACTGCTTTTAATGTCTATATTCATTTAGTGCATTTGATGTTCTGATTATTATGTGGTGGGAGGAATTTCTTTTCTGGTCCACTATATTTGGAGTTCTGTAGGCTTCTTGTATGTTCATGGGCATCTCTTTCTTTAGGTTTGGGAAGTTTACTTCTCTAATTTTGTTGAAGATATTTCCTGGCCCTTTAATTTGAGAATCTTCATTCTCATCTACTCCTATTATCCATTGGTTTGTTCTTCTCATTGTGTCCTGGATTTCCTAGATGTTTTGAGGTAGGATCGTTTTTGCATTTTGCATTTTCTTTGATTGTTGTGCCCATGTTCTCTATGGAATCTTCTGCACCTATGATTCTCCCTTCCATCTCATGTACTCTGTTGCTGATGCTCGTATCTATGATTCCAGATTTCTTTCAGAGTGTTTCTACCTACAGTGTTGTCTCACTTTGGGTTTTCTTTATTGTGTCTACTGCTCGTTTTAGGTCTTGTACAGTTTGGTTCAATTCCATCTTTTGTTTGGTTGTGTTTTCTTGTTTTTCTTTAAGGACTTCCATCTCTTTAGCAGTGTTCTCCTGTATTTCTTTAACTGAGTTATTAATGTCTTTCTTGATGTCCTCTACCAGCATCAAGAGACATGATTTTAAATCTGAGTCTTGCATTTTGAGTGCATTGGGGTATTCAGAACTGGCTGAGGTGGGAGTGCTGGGTTCTGATGATGGTGAGTGGTCTTGATTTCTGTTAGTAAGATTATGTTTGCCTTTTGCCATCTGGTATTCTTCAGAGTTAAATGTTATAATTGTTTCTGGTTGGAGTTTGTTCTTCCTGTGATTCTGTTAGCCTCTTTCAGCAGACCTGTGAGTGTAGCTCACTCCTGACTTTCAGTGATCAGTGTACTCTCTGCAGGCAAGCTTTCCTCTTGCAGGGAAGGTGCACAGGTATCTGGCATTTGGACCTGCCTACTGACTGAAGATGAAGGCTCAAAACAGGGCCTGTCCCAGAAAGTGTGTCATTTCTGCATGTCCCAGAAGCTCTGTAGCTTCTGAAGTCCACACTGTCACCTGTGCATACCAGTCACTAAGGGATCCAGGACCCCAGATGGCTCCCCGATGTGCTCCACAGCAGAGCCCTGCTAGGCAAATTGACACCTCTCCTATGGAAGGGAAAGTGCCAGATGCCTGGAGCCTGAAATGCGGTATGTACCAGAACCTGTGTTGCTTCTGCCTGGCTCAGAAACTATGTAGCTTATGTAGTCCACACTCTCACCTGTGCAGACTAGTCACTGAGGGATCTGGGACCCAAGATGGCTCATCCAGGTACTCTGCTGCAGAGCCCTCCAGGGCGGGGCGGACACCTCAACTCTGGCCAGGAAAGTGCCCGGATATCTGGAGCCTGAATCGGGGTCTGTCCCAGAAGCCTTGATATTTCTGCCTGTCTCAAAAGCTGTGTAGCTTCTGTAGTACACACACAGTTGCGCAGACTAGGACAAGATGGCTCCCAGAGGTGCCTGGTTTCCAGTCTTGCTTTGGAAATTAAAGTTAAGAAATTGGATGAATCTCAGAAGAGAATTTGAACTTTGGACTTTTTTCCCTTTTCTTGGATGATTTATTGATTTTTATTTCAAATAGTATCCACTTTCCAGGTTTCCATTCTGGAATCCTCCATCGCATCACCCAATTCCCTACTGATAAGAGGGTGCTCCCCTGACACACACACACACACACACACACACACACACACACACACACACACACACACACACACACACACATACCTGCCTTCCCACCCCCCTGACATTCCACAGCATTGGGGCATTGAACACCCACATGACCAAGGGCCATTCCTCCCACTGAGGTCCAACAAGGACATTCTCTGCCTCATATGTGGCTACAGACATAGGTCCCACCATGTGTATTATTTGGTTATTGGTTCAGTCCCCAAGGGCTCTAGGGCTGGAGGGTTCTGGCTTGTTGAAACTGTAGTTCCCACCCATGAGCAGCAACCCCCCTCAGCTCCTTCAGTACCTACTCTACCTCCTCTGTCAAGGATACCTCGCTCAGGCTAGTGGTTGGCTGTGATGATTTGTCTCTGTATTTTCCACATTCTGGCAGAGACCTTCAGGAGACAGCCATATAAGACTCTGATAAGCAAGAGGTTCTCAACATCTGCAATAGTGTCTGGGTATTGCAACTGCATATGGGATGGATCTCCAGGTAGGACAGTCTCTGAATGGCCTGTCTTTTGGATTCTGTTCCACATTTTGTTCCCATAATTCCTCCTGTGAGTATTCTGTTCCCTCTCCTAAAAAGCATCCACACTTTGGACTTCATTCTTGAATTCATATGGTCTGTGAATTGTATCTTGGATATTCTGAACTTTTAAGCTAATATCCACTTATTAGTGAGTACATATCATGTGTGTGATTTTGTGATTGGGTTACCTCACTCAGGGTGATGTGCTCAAATTCCATCCATTTGCCTACAAATTTCATGAAGTCCTTGTTTTTAAAAGATGAGTAATACTCCAATCCATAAATGTACCTTATTTTCTGTATGCATTCCAATCTTGAGGGATATTTGGATTGTTTCCAGCTTCTACCTTTTCTGAATATGTTGTCTATGAATGTGCCACCCTAATAATCAAATGCTTGAATGAGCCTAAGGGGGTCAAGGAGTCAATGTGATGGTTTGTATATGTTCAGCCCAGAATAGCACTATTTTAAGGCAAGTTCATGTTGGAAAAGTCTGTCACACTGGGTGTGGGCAATAAAATTCTCGGCTTCTTGGAAGCCAGTATCTGCTAGTATCATTCATATGAAGATGTAGAACTCACAGCTCTGCTTGCTCCATGCCTGTCTGGATGCTGTCATGCTTTCCTACCTTAATGATACTTGACATAACCTCTACACCTGAAAGTCAGCACCCATTAAATATTTTCCTTCATAAACTTGCCTTGGACATGGCCTCTGTTCATAGCAGTAAAACGTAAAAAAGACATATGATATATATGAATAGTAAATTCAGAATGCAGTAATATGTACTGGACAGCATTCGTTTTTAAATTTTGTCCAGTCTTCTTTTCCCTCTCTCCTATAACACTCACTCAACACTCAGAGGAATGTTTGACTTGAAAATGGCAGAAATGATACACGTCTGCATCCTGATATTAATACCAATGTATTCTAAGAGCTTGGAACTTCTGACACACCAAATAGGCAAGTAAGCAAAGCACATAAAACTCATTTAAGACTCAAGACTCTGTCCTTTTCTACTCTGTTGGATAATATTGTGTTGCCTGTGGCCTTGGTCCTGATGAGATGCTTCAAAGCCTTATTAAAAAGTCTGGCTCCACATCAACCCCTACTATACCTAAGTTTACAAGGAAATTTGTCTTTCAGGAAGGTAAATTACCCTTTTCATTTATAAAATCAGGAGTTCTGAATAGGAAGTAAAGACTTACCTATTCTGGACTCTAAAGAGGCTTATTCTTTGCTCAGAACTTGGTTGAATTTTACAGGTCAAATTCCTATTATACTTTATTCCCAGCTATTCCAAAGTTCAAGTCTTTTACACAATAAAACCACACTTTTATCATGCATAATCATATTTTTCCTTTTTTGTTGTTTTATGAAAGAAGAAATATGTCAATGAAAGTGTTCACAGTTGACAAGGCATGGGGTACTCGTCAGACATCCTAGTAAACTGCATGTAATTCATGTATGTCCTTCTGCAAAGCTGAAGAAGCACAAGAGGTGTTTAAGAAATAGACACAAAAACACACTTTTCAAATGACTGCATCTAAGCAAATCTACAAGTGACCCTTCTCTAATTCTTGTCAGTCCCAAGAGAGCTTGCTGCTCCTCCAGGGTTTCTGACACACTCAGGATGTGTTTGTAGCACTGTGTCTTGCACAGTAATAGACTGCAGAGTCCTCAGATGTCAGGCTGCGGAGCTCCATGTAGGCTGTGCTAGAGGACTTGTCTACAGTCAATGTGGCCTTGCCCTTGAATTTCTGGTTGTAGCTAGAAACACCATTGTAAGGATAAATATATCCAATCCAATCGAGGATATTTCCATGGCTCTGCTTCACCCAGTGCATGTAGTAGCCAGTGAATGAGTAACCAGAAGCCTTGCAGGATATCTTCACTGAAGCCCCAGGCTTCACCAGCTCAGGTCCAGACTGCTGCAGCTGAACCTCAGAGTGGACACCTGTGAACAGAAAGACAGAGAGTATGTCAGTGATATCCCAGGCCATTTCTTTTCTTCAGATTTGGAACTGGTGAGCCCCTTACCTGCAGTTACTGACAGAAGGAAGAGAAAGATCCAGATACATTCCATGGTTAGAGTCAGTGTGTTCAGACTGTGGAGAGTACAATAGTTATATGTTGATTTCAGGGTTTTGATATTCCTGTTTTTAAACACCATAGACTTAGGTGATTTGCATAGTCATGAGCAGTGGACTTCTTACTTAAGATCCTAGTCCAACTGGATAGGAGCTGGAGAGGAAGGACTGAAAAGCTACTTGTGTCAAGTAGCAGGATGGTTCAAATCCAATCACTCTTTGATAAAATGAATCACATATATTTTCTGTGAGCCCTGCACTGCTGGTATGCTTGTAATTACAGGGACGAATGTCTCAATCTGTATTTGGCCTAAGTCTGTTGCTCCACTCTGTGGCTATCTTCACATTTTAATTTACAGATAATGATTTTGAAGATGAAGATGATGATGATGAAGATAATGGTGATGATAATGATGGAAATGCCTGTTAGCTCAGTGCAGTTTAAAAAGATTTAATGTCTTAATTAGAACTCAGTCAGATGTTGATAAGGAAGAAGGAAAATGAGAAAAGTAATGACATGGATGTGATGTGGAAAATGTTTAATTTTTACTTATTATTGTTATGAGTATACTAGTAAGTATAGCATACTGACTTTGAAATTCCGTTTTAAATTGTCACCAAAAGAGTAAGTAAAACTGTGCTATGTCCCAGCTCCAAACCTCCAAATAATGCACTCAAGTTACTCTATATTACTACAGAGAAAATTGCACATCCATGCTTATTGCTGCTCCATTCACAGCAGCTTGTAAATAGAGTTCTTCTAGATTTACAAAAAATGGACATAAAATACTGACAATGTGTGGGTATAGACTATGAAATATTCTTCACTGGTAAACCATGAGCTATGAATTGTATACCTATGTGGAAGAACCTAAGAAATATGAAAATGAGTTCATTGATGTTCTTAAAAACAAATGCTCTATGTTTTCATGTGTGTGTGGTTCCATGATTTGTATAATACACTATGATCATTCCTACCTCCACTCTGTCCCTCTGGTTTCCCCTGGGATCTTCCAATATGTCTCCCTCACAACATCCTCACCATGTCTTTTTTATTGGTTATTTTATTTATTTACATAGCAAATCTTATAGCCTTTCCCTGCTTCTCCTCCACAAATCTGCTATCCCATCCCACCTGCCCCTGCTTCTATGAGGTTGCTCCCCAACCCACATGTCCACTCCTGCCTCATCCCTATGCATTCTCTATTGCTGGGTCATTGAGCCTTCACAGGAACATGAGCATCCCTTGCCATTGTTAGCAGATAAGATAATCCTCTGATACATATGCAGCTGGAGACATGAGTCCCTCCATATGTCCTCTTTGTTTGGTGGTTTAGTCCCTAGGAGCTCTGGGGATTCTGGCCTTATTAATAACAATTAATGATGGATCATGTCTAGGAGTAGAAGCTCAAAAGAAAAGGAACTCTAAAGCGGTTGTGTAGATATTTACTCTATTATTTTCTATATTAATTTTGTTGACTTGTCTTTTGAATATATATTGTGATTACAGAGTTGCATCTTGTGGGTTTCTGAGGAGTGTGTGTGTATGTGAGTATGTGTTTGTGTGTGTTTTGTGTTTTGTGTGTGTGTTTCATCATTTTTTAAAGAACTTTTTATCGTTTTTTTTTTTTATCTATAGAGCAAATGGAAGAGTGTACATTTGAGTGAGTGGTGGATTTTCTGACAGAAGTTCAGAAAGAATATCAGTGATTTAAAAACACTATATAAATTTTAATACTTATATTTTATTACTTTTATCATTTTACAGCTCAGTCATTGCACCCCTCCAGGTCTATCCTCTGACAGTTCCTCTTTATATTTTTCCACCCCCTGCCTTCAATCAGGTGCCCCTCTTCACAAGGTTTTCCAACTCAGTGGGGCTTCTTTTATTTCAAGATGTAGGTGCAACTTCTCCCACTGAGGTCAAAGCAGGTTGTCCTCTTCATATTTGTGTCAGGGTCCTTGGTAAAAATCCGGTATAATATTGAGATGGTGGCTCAGTGTCTCAAAGATCTCAAGATTCTAGGTTTATATATAATAAATAACAAGAAATTATACATCTTTGAAGTGTTCAACAGAGAATCTTCACAGTGTTTGAGTATGGAAAGTTACCTGCCAATTACAATAGGTATCTGTAAGTTAAGAAAGGAAACCACAGAATATAGAAAGTAATCCCATACCCACATCTCTTTGTTGGGGATTATTGGCTCCTTTGTGACCCCTGCTGGTCATGAACTAACCTGGAGCTAGATTTTCCATGTTTTACACTATGGCTGCCAAGTGTGACTTCAGCAGTAACATATCCTTGCAACTAATATGCTTGCAGGGCACAGATACAGGGAAAATTGGCTCTTCTATATATTGAGACCATGACTGATATCTCAGACTCTGAATCTATGTTATTAGTACATTATCACCAATGAAGCTCTCAAAGTCATCTGCTTTCCTATTGGCAGTGTAATTTGCCTGTAAGAGTTCTCCTTGTAATTATGTGTAAAGGGAAAAGATCATCTACATGAGTAAGGGTTATGGGTCACTGCCTCTATGTAACTGATGTCCACAACTCTCTCTCTGGTGGGCTGTGGCTACATGACAGGGGCCTAGTATAAGAACAGACAAAAGCTCCTAGTGTCCCTCTTGTGTCTCAGGAGTTTCAAACCAAGCTCAGTCTTACAGGTTTCTTCTCATGGTCCACTGCCCTACAGAAAGTAATGCTCACTCAGTCCAAATATATACAAGATGCAAGTCTAGATACTATAACTCTCTCTGTGTGTGTGTGTGTGTGTGTGTGTGTGTGTGTGTGTGTGTGTGTGTATGTGTGTGTGTGTAGCCAATGAAGGACAAAGAAGTTTTTGTACTCAACAAAGATGAAAAAGGATTTGGAGAGCTAAAGACTGCTTTGACATTCGCCATGGAGATACAGAGTTTGGAGTTTGCAGAGCTGGTTTCCAGTCTTGCTTTAGAAATTAAAGTTAAGTAATTGGATGAATCACAGAAGAGAATTTGAATTTGAACTTTGGACCTTTTTTTTTCCTTTTTTTTGGATATTTTATATATTTGTATTTAAAATATTATCCACCTTCTGGGTTCCCTTTCTGGAATCCTCCATGACATCACCCCAATTCCCTTCCTCTAAGAGGGTGCTCCAATGCCACACACACACACACACACACACACACACACATACACACACACACACACACACACCTGCCTTCCCACCCTGACATTCCACAGCACTGGGGCATTGAACACTCTCAGAACCAAGGGTCATTCCTCCCACTGATGTCCAACAAGGACATCCTCTGCCTCATATGTGGCTACAGACACAACTCCCACCATGTGTATTATTTGGTTGGTGGTTCAGTCCCCAAGAGCTTGGGGGCAGGAGGGTTCTGGCTAGTTCACAATGTAGCTCTGTCCAGGGTGCTGCAAATCCCCTCAGCTCTTTCAGTCATTTCTGTACCATCTCTGTCAAGGACACCTCACTCAGGCAACTGTTTGGCTGTGAGCATTTGTCTTTGTATTTTCCAGATTCCTGCAGAGACCTTCAGGAGACAGCCATATCAGACTCTGATCAGCAAGAGGTTCCCAGCATGTGCAATACTGTCTGGGTATTGCAACTGCATATGGGATGGATCTCTAGGTAGGGCAGTCTCTGGATAGCCTTTCCATTCGAATCTGCTCCACATTTTGTCCCCATAATTCCTCTTGTGAGTATTATAATCTCTCTTCTATGAAGCATCCACACTTTGGACTTCCTTCTTGACTTTCATATTGTCTGTGAATTGTACCTTGGATTTTCTGAACTTTTCAGCTAATATCTACTTATCAGTGAGTACATACCATGTTTGTTCTTTTATGATTGGGCTACCTCACTCAGGGTGATATGCTCAAGTTCCATCTATTTGCCTGCAAATATCATGAAGTCCTTGTTTTTAATAGCTGAGTAAATCTCCATTCTGTAAATGTACCTCATATTCTGTATACATTCCACTGTTGAGGGACATTTTAGTTGTTTCCAGGTTCTACCTATTATGAATATGTCTTCTATGAATGTGTTGGAGGATGTACTACACAAATACTAAAATGCTTGAATAAGCCTAAAGGGGCCAGGGTGTCAATTTGATGGTTTGTATAGGTTCAGTGAAGAATAGCGAAATTTTACGGCGAGGTCCTGTTGGAAAAGTCTGACACACTGGGTGTGGGCAATAAAATTCTCAGTTTCTTGGAAGGCAGTATCTGCTAGCACCCTTCAGATGCAGATTCAGAACTCTCAGATCTACTTGCACCATGCCTGCCTGGATGCTGTCATGCTCTCCTGCCTTGATGATTCTTGAAAGAACCTCTACACCTGTAAGTGAGCCCCAAATAAATGTCCATCATAAACTTGCCCTGGCCATGGTCTCTATTCACAGTAGCAAACCCCTAAACATGACATGTGATGTATATGAAAAGTTAATTCAGGATTGCAGGAGTATTTACTTGACAGCACTCTTATTTCTAAACTTTGTCTCAGAGTCTTCCTTTCCATCTCTCCTATAATCATCCTCACTCCACCATCAAAGGACTGTTCAACTTGAAAATGGCAGAAATGATGCAGTTCTGCATCCTGATATTAATACCTCTTATTTTCTAAGAGCTTGGAACTTCTGGCAGACCAAATACGTAAGTTAGCAAAACACCTAACACTCACTTAAAACTTAAGACTCTGTCCTTTTCTACTATGTTGCATAATCTTGTGTTGCCTGTGGCCTTGGTCCTGATGAGATGCTTCAAAGCCTTATTAAAAAGTCTGGGTCCATGCTGGGTGGTGGTGGCACACACCTTTAATCCCAGCACTTGGGAGGCAGAAGTAGGAGGATTTCTGAGTTTGAGGACAGCCTGGTCTACAAAGTGAGTTCCAGGACAGCCAGAGCTACACAGAGAAACCCTGTCTCGAAAATAAAATAAAAAAAAAAAGTCTGTTTCCACATGAACCCCTACTATACCTAAATTTACAAGGAAATTTGTGTTGCAGGAAGGTAAATGACCCTCTTCCTTTATAAAATCAGGAGTTCTTAATAGGAAGTAAAGACTTAAGACTTTGAAAGGGCTTTTCATTGCTCAGAACATGGTGGAATTTTATAGGTCAAATTCCTATTATACTTTATTCCCAGTTATTCAAAGTTCAAGTCTTTTACACAATAAAAACATACTTTTATCATGCATAATCACATTTTCCCTTTTTTGTTGTTTTATGAAAAAAGAAATATGTCAATGAAAGAGTTCACTGTTAACCATAAGGACAAGGCATGGGGTTCTCTAGGGACATCCTAGTAACTGCATGTAATTCATGAATGTCCTTCTGCAAAGCTGAAAAAGCAGAAGAGGTCTTTAAGAAATAGACACAAGAACACACTCTTCAAATGACTGCATCTAAGCAAATCTACAAGCGACCCTTCTCTAATTCTTGTCAGTCCCAAGGGAGCTTGCTGTACCTCCAGGATTTCTGACACTCTCAGGATGTATTTGTAGCACTGTGTCTTACACAGTAATAGACTTCAGTTTCCTCAGATGTCAGGTTTCAGAGCTCCATGTAGGCTGTGCTGGAGGACTTGTCTACAGTCAACGTGGCCTTTCTCTTGAACTTCTTATTGTAGCTAGTAACACCATCGTAAGGATCAATATATCAAATCCACTCAAGGCTCTTTCCATGGCTCTGCTTCACCCAGTGCATGTAGTAGCCAGTAAAAGTTTAACCAGAAGTCTTGCTGGATATCTTCACTGAAGCCCCAGGCTTCACCAGCTCAGGTCCAGACTGCTGCAGCTGGACCTCAGAGTGGACACCTGTGATGAGAAAGACCGAGTGGATGTGAGTGACATCCCAGGCCATTTCTTTTCTTCAGATTTGGAACTGGTGAGCCCCTTACCTGCAGTTACTGACAGAAGGAAGAGAAAGATGCAGCTCTATTCCATGTTTAGATTCAGTGTGTTCAGGGACTGTGGAGAGGATATTGGACATAGGTTGATTTCAGGGTGTGGACATCCCTGTTTTTAACCACAATATACTTGGTTAATTTGCATATTCTTGAGCAGGGGACTTCTTACTTAAGTTCTTATTCCAGCTGGAGAAGAGCTGGAGAGAAAGGACTGAAAAGGTACTTGTGTAAAGCAGCAGGATGGTCCAAATCCAACCACTCTCTGATGAAATGGATCCCATACACTCTCTGTGAGCCCTGCACTGCTGGTATGCTTGTAACTACAGGGACAAATCTCTCAATCTATATTTGGCCTAAGTCTGTTGCTCCACTCTGTGGCTACCTTCACATTTTAATTTACATATAAGGATTTATGAAGATGAACATGATGATGAAGAAGATAATGCTGATGACAATGAAAGAAATGCCTGTTAGCTAAGTGCAGTTTAAAAAGATTTAATGTCTTAATTAGAACTCAGACAGATGTTGATAAAGAAGAAGGCAAATGGAAAAAGTAATGACATGGATGTGATGTGAAAAATGTTAAATCTTTACTTATTATTGTTATGAGCATACTAGATAGTGTAGCATACTGACTTTGAAATTCTGTTTTAATTTTTCAGCAAAAGAGTAAAAAAAAAATTGTGCTGTGTCCCAGGTCCACCCCTCCCAATATTGTACTCAAATCACTCTATATTACTACAGAGACAACTGCACATCCATGCTTATTTCTGTTCCATTCACAGCAGCTTTTAAATAGGGTTCTTCTAGATTTACAAAAAAAAGGACATAAAATACTGACAATGTGTGGCTATCGACTATGAAATATTCTTCACTAGTAAAACATGAACTATGGATTGTATACCTATGTGGAAGAACCTAAGAAATATGCTCAATGTGTTCATTGATGTCCTTAACAACAAATGCTTCATGTTTTCATTTATGTGTGGTTCCATGATTTGAATAATATACTATGATCAATCCTACTTCTCTTTTCCTCTGGTTTCCCTTGGGACCTTCCAATATGTCTCTCTCACAACATCCTGACCATGTCTTTTTTGTTGGTTATTTTATTATTTACATATGAAATGTTATCTCCTTTCACTGGCTTCCCTCCATGAATACGATATCCCATCCCACCAGCCCCTGATTCTATGAGGTTGTTCCTCGACTCCTGCCTCATCCCTCTAGCATTCTCCTGTGCTGGGTCATTGAGCCTCCACAGGTCCATGAGTCTCCCTTGCCCTTCATGGCAGATAAGGTAATCCTCTGATACATATGCAGCTGGAGCCATGAGTCCCTCCATATTTACTCTTTGTGTGTGTGTGTGTGTGTGTGTGTGTGTGTGTGTGTGTGTGTGTGTGTTTGTGTGTGTTGTATGTGTGTTTCAACATTTTTAAGAACTTTTATGTTTTCTTTTTTAGCATCTATAGAGAGATTGGAAGAGTTTGTACTTGAGTGAGTGGTACATTCTCTGGCCGAAATTTGGAAAGAATATCAGTGACCAGAAAACACTAACCATTTTAATATTTATATTTTATTACTTTTATTTTTTACACCTCAGTCATGGTCCCCCTCCAGATCCATCCTCTGTCAGTTCCTCTTCATATCCCCCTGCCCCTGTCTTCAGTAGTATGCCCCCCTTCAGAAGGTTTCCCCACTCTGTGGGGCTTCTTGTATCTCCAGATATAGGTGCAACTTCTCCCACTGAGGCCAAAACAGGCTGTCCTCTGAATATATGTGTCAGGATCCTTGGAACAGATCTTGTATGATACTGGGATGGTGGCTCGGTGTCTAAAAGATCTCAGGAGTCTAGGTTTATTAATAATAACAAAAGAAGAAAATATACATCTTTGAAGTGTTTATCACAGAATTTTCACAGTGTTTGAGTATGGAAATGTTACATGTCAATCACGGTAAGTATGTGTAAGTTAAGAAAGGGAACCACAAAGGATACAGTGTAAACCCATACCACCATCTCTCTGCTGGTAATCCTTTGCCCCATTGTGACCCCTGCTGTTCATGAACTCACCTGGAGGTAGATTTTTCATCATTTACACCGAAGTTGTCCAGTGTGACTTCAACAATGACATATCCTTGCAACTAATGGGCTTTAAGGGCTCAGATGCAGGAAGAATTGGCTCTCCTTTACAGGGAGATGATGACTGAAGTCTCAGACTCTGAATCTATGTTGTTAGTACATTATCATCAATTAAGTTCTCAAAGTCACCTGCTTTCCTATTAGCAGTGGAACCTAGCTCTAACAATTCTCATTTGTAATAAGGTGTAAATAGGAGAGATCATCCACTTGTGGAGAGGTTTGGGGCCACTGGCCCTGTGTGACTGATCTCCAGAACTCTCCCCATGGTGGTTCTGTGGCTATGTGACATGGGACTGTTGTCAGGAACAGACAAAGTTCCTTCTGTCCCTTCTGTGTCTCTGGGGCCTCAAGCCAAGCTCATCCTTAGGGGCTTCCTCTCATGATCCACTGCCCAACAGAAAGTAATTCCCACTCAGTCCAAACATATACAAGATGCAAGTGTAGATACTATAAGTCTATGTGTATTTATGTACGTGTATGTGTGCATGTGTGTGTGTTTGTATATGATTGTGTACCTATGTTTAGGTATATGTATGTGTGTGTATGAACATGCATGTGAATTTGTGGTTTGTGTGTTTGTGTGTCTTTCTAAGTCAGAGGAGATGGAGATAAAATTATGGACAGATTATGAAACTCTGTATAGAAGTAGCAAGAGCATAGGTACAATCAACAATCTGTAAATTTCTTCTTGATCTTTATATATCATTTTTCGTTTCTAAGGATTTAGTTACAATTGCACATGCTTCCATGACTTTGTCATTATTTATGTGGTTACCTTATAATTTCTCTATTATTTTCTTTCCACAAAATTTATGTTCCAGTCCAGTGCCTGATCACATCCTCCCTCTCTCAGGACACATATCATCCATTGTTTCCCTGCTTTCAGTCCTTATAAGATAACGGTATTGCCCTTAAAGTCTGTCTCCTTTCACATGCATACTGCAAATTTCTAGTGGCACAAATGGTTTACCTGTGGATAGGCAAAATTTTCTGTTGTATATTCACCTATAACACTTTACTCTGAGAAATAAATCTTATTTTCTATATGCAGACACATAGAAATTCTCCAAACAAGTTAAATGAGGATGTTTTTGTAGACAGAGAGATGGGATCCTGAATGTTTGATGCAGATTGGAGAACTTTTGGGATTAGATTTTAGGACCCAGTACTAGAAAGGGATATTGGCAATGAAATGTGCCTTTGATATATTTTTAATATCACTTTGAAACACCTTGACATGCAACTGTATTCTCAAAAAAAGATAATTAAGTATCTACAAGAAGAATTAAAATATAGTGTCATTGCATCTGCTTTTGACCAGCAAGAACGACACGACCACCAGTCCTTCTAACATCAGTTTATTCAGCAAACTTCAGTCTTCATCTCTCTCTCTCTTCATCTTTTTCCTCATTTATCTCCCTCGAACCCCAGGCCTCTCACTCTTATATACTCTCAGTCCCCATCCACTCACAGCAGGCCACGTCACCTCACCAGTCACGCAGCTTCAGCCAATCAGGGCAGCAGGGGCATGTCTCCACCAAATATGGACTTGTTTAAACCACCAGCATCATGGTGCACCTGTGCAGCTCTCACGATGGTTGTGGCTTATTTTCAGGTGTAAGAGGAAGTCAGGTGCAAGTCATAAGACTTAGCTGCAGTCCCAGGCGCCATCTTGGGAGTGCTGCCACACCCACTCCTCACAATATAGAAAATTAGAACAGCCAGGAGAATTAAATTGATGATGTATTTGTCTAGCCCAGGAAGAATTAAAAAGACTGCAGGATTATGTTTATGACCTCATGTCTGACTTTTATGGAACTATACTATCTTACATATGGCTGGAAGATGTTGACTTCATAACTGACATAATGACTACCCTCAACCTCTCTGAAGACTGGGGGTCAAAATATATATATATATAAAGTGCTTGCTATAAAAATTTTATGTTTGAGATTTTATAGTTCTTTTTCTCTGATCTAAACCTGTACCACTCTGAATTACAAGAGAATTTTGGCACAAGAAAATAGAGAAGCCTTTACCCTCACCAATATAAAATTTGTAACCCAAACTCTTTATATGATTTCAGTAAAAGTCTGGAGCTGAGTGAATTGTAGAGAGCATGCTGAGTCTGTAGTTCAGGAGCTCTCATTGCAAGAACAGACTGTCAGCTTGTAATGCAAATTGTGTGTTTTCTTATTTCTCTACCAGATATTCCTAGTCCTTTACATCCCCCAACTTGTGTCGAGGCTGGACTCAGCAGAATAGATAGCTAGACAAATACTTAGGCTCTTGGTAATGTGTGGGGGGAAAACAAAAAAACCAAAAATCACAGAATAGTTTTCATGTTGGGTGTGTTGGATTAAATTGATAAATACAGGAACTGATATGATTTGACAAAATGAAGGAATAGAACATTTAGAATTACAAATTATGGCTGTTTAAATGTGAATTTTCATAAGTAAACATTTGCTTCCTAATTTAAATATTACTTCAGATCAAGAGAAACATATGATTTCCACAATTGGAAAGCATATTTGCCAATAAGACAAATTAATTTCTAAGACTAATTTTTGAAGATTACTTGATGGTATTCAATTTAATAGCAGTGAGAAAAATTACCAAATAGCAAAGATGTCAAATTGTGTGGATGCTAGTTTTCTTCAACTGTGCTTTTGGAAGAGTCTCTTAGACTGCTCTAAAACAACTACTCCAATTGAGGTTTCACATAGCTGAAACTGGCCACTTGTTTGATGATCTGTAGCTTCTACAGGGAGAACTATAATGCCATGCATGTTACCAACTATTAAGTAATTTTAGATGTCATTCTCAGAGGATACAATGAAATTAGTAACACATAGGCATCCCTGATAGTTATTGCTGCCACTCATTTTGTTGATCTGTGACAATGATTACTCTGGAGTTGATCAGAAAAATGGGATCTGAGTTCTGTCTCTTAGAACCCATGGAAACAGGCCAAGTTCTAGTTTTCAGAAATGGCCCAGAAATTGAAAGTAATTACTGCTCTTCTGGGTTTGGTTCTCAGTACCCACATCAGATACTTTACAACTAATTGCCTGTAATTCCATCTTTAAAGGACCCATAGCCATCTTCTGGTCTCCAAAAGTGTTGACACACATGTGTTGTAAATAGCCCTAGGGCTAATTATATTTGATATTTATTCCATTCTCCTGAAAGTGATTGTGAGCAAGGAATGAGTCAGCACACAGGTGATTACCTGTAAACCTGCATTCCACCTTAAATTGAAAAATAAAGGAGATCTGATGATTGGAATGTTAGAAGAAAAAGTGAAGTAGAAGTTGGGGAGAGGAGAAGGAGAAAATGGAAGAGGGAGATGACACAGAGGAGGATGAGGAAGAAGAAAAGTTGAGCAGAAGCACAGGGACTGGAGAATCTGCAAGTTCTAAGGGGTCTCATAGATGGAGAAGATGGTAGTATAGCGGTAGATCTGCCCAATATAGGCACACAGCATGGATTCATACTAATTGAGCTGTGTTTTCATTGCCGGGCCATGTTTGACCTGGAGATTTACCACAGCAAAATGGTACCCAACGTTTTGAATTGAAATCAATTAACCTGAGATAAAACTCCACTTCCCTCTCAACCCTAGAATTATAACCTATTTGATACTTAATTCTGGGAAATTTCACCTGTTGTTCAGAACCAGATAAGGAATATTAATCACTAATTCCTAGTAGAGAGATCAGTGATAATTGCCTATTATAATAGGTAATAATCAAATATATGTCTGTGGCTCCTGGTAGAGAGCACAAAAGATAGATGGTATAACAGGATGTCTACTCTAGGCAGAGACGTTAACTCTAGGGAAAGACTGAAAGGAAAGGGGAAAGGAAGGGAAGGGAAGGGAAGGGAAGGGAAGGGAAGGGAAGGGAAGGGAAGGGAAGGGAAGGGAAGGGAAGGGGGTAGGGGAAGAGGGAGAAGGGGGAAAAGTGGAATAAGGGGGAAGGGGGAGAAAGGGGGGAAGGGGAAGGGGGAAAGGGGAATGGGGAACAGGAAAAGGGGGGAAGGGGGAAGAGAAGGAAAGGGAGACAGGAAAAGGAAGGAAAGGGAAAGAAAAATAGATGTCTGAATCAATTGTATTTAAGAAGGTATAATAAACCTGGCAGTGGTGACACATGCCTTTAATACCAGCACTTGGGAGGCAGAGGCAGGCAAATTTCTGAGTTTGAGGCCAGCCTGGACTACAGAGTGAGTTCCAGGATAGCCAATACTATACAGAGAAACCCTGTCTCAAAAAACAAAAATCAAACAAACAAAAAATCAAAAGATGGTATACTAAAGTCTGCAAGAGACTAATATTCTGTCTAACATGGGGCCCACAAGAATTTTGGTTTAATATCCTGACATGACAAATTAGAAAGGCATAAATAGGCTAAAATGTGTATGACTTTGAGTATTGTGCTTGTTTTATTGTTCCTCTGGGACAGAGGGCAAGCTACAGGTTTTTTTTTTTTTTACCTTAACAGCTGAAGGATACCCTGATTTGGAGGAAAGGTTTTATCTTTCTGTTTTTTGGAAAAGGTAATTAAGATATTTACACTTTTTAGAGTTATGTGGATCAGATTTGCTATAGGGAGACCCCCTGAAGTTTCCAGAGAATCAAACAAAAAGTTTATCTTGATGATACTAAAATTTTGTTTTGAGATTCACATATTACAAATTCTGGTGAATTTCATCGTCAGACATGCAAAACTGACCTGCCTGAACTAATGTCTTGTTTTTTCACCCAGATCCAGTCAGGACACAGACATCAGAGACTAATAGAACCATTGGTATGGCCTTCTTAAGGCCAACCAACTCTCCCTTTTCCTACCCTTTGCCCTCACTTTATAATATCTCAATGGCCATATTCAGTTCGAAGAAGCTATGAAGAGTTGTAGTCCCAGTTCCCTAGGCTTTAGGACTGGGGGTTGCAATTATAGGTTGTCTTTGATACTAAAAAAATTAAAGTATAGGGCTTAGACCCAGTTCTTCTATTGCTGCTATTATAAACAGATCTGAGATGTTTAAGCCTGTGAGTTAAGGGCCAAACAGGAAATTCATGGCTCTGACTTTACTGTTAGTGTGTTTTCAGTTATTTTAATTAGAAATGGCTAAGAGTAGTTAACAGAGAACAGTCTTGACTTCTTCATGTAGTTGGTTTCAAAAATATCAGAAGTCCACAGAATGTGACATGTAATGATTATTTAGTATTTATTATTTATTCACTTGTTGTTGAGACTAGTCTGTTTCTGACAGCTTTCTTGCCTGTGGCCTTGGTACTGATGAGATGCTTCAAAGCCTTATTAAAAAGACTGGGTTCACATGCACTCCTAGTATACCTAAGTTACAAGGAAATGTGTGTTAGAGCAAGGTAAATGACCCTCTTCATTGATGAAATCAGGAGTTCTGAATAAGAAGTAAGACTTAAGATTTTGAAAGGGCTTTTTTTCCCAGACCATGGTTGAATTTTACAGGTAAAATTCATATTATACTTTATTCCCAGCTATTCCAAAGTTCAAGTTTTTTACACAATACAGAAATACTTTTATCATACATAATCACATTTTCCATTTTTTGTTGTTTTATGAAAGAAGAAAATTTTCAAGGAAAGCGTTCACTGTTATCCATATTGACAAGGCATGAGGGTACTCCAGGGACATCCTAGTAAACTGCATGTAATTCATGGATGTCCTTGTGAAAAGCTAAAAAAGGAAAATAGGTCTTTAAGAAATAGACACAAAACACACTGTTCAAATGATTACATTTAAGAAAATCTGCAAGCAGCCCTTCTCTAAGTCTTGTCAGTCCCAAGGGAGCTTGCTGCACCTCCAAGTTTTCTGACACACTCAGGACGCGTTTGTAGCACTGTGTCTTGCACAGTAATAGACCGCAGAGTCCTCAGATGTCAGGCTGTTGAGCTGCATGTAGGCTGTGCTGGAGGATTTGTCTACAGTCAATGTGGCCTTGCCCTTGAACTTCTGGTTGTAGCTAGTACCACCATTGTAAGGATTAATATCTCCAATCCACTCAAGGCTCTTTCCATGGCTCTGCTCACCCAGTGCATGTAGTAATCAGTGAATGTGTATCCAGAAGCCTTACAGGACATCTTCACTGAAGCCCCAGGCTTCACCAGCTCAGGTCCAGATTGTTGCAGCTGGACCTCAGAGTGGACACCTGTGAAGAGAAAGACAGAGTGTATGTCAGTGACATCCCAAGCCATTTCTTTTCTTCAGATTTGGAACTGGTGAGTTCCTTACCTGCAGATCCTGACAAGAGGAAGAGAAAGATCCAGCTCCATCCCATGGTTGGAGTCACTGTGTTCAGTGCCTGTGGAGAGGAAATTGGACATATGTTGTTTTCAGGGTGCTGATATCCCTGTTTTTAACTACCGTAGACTTAGGTAATTTGCATATTCACAAGCAGGGGACTTTGTATATAATAACCAATCAAAATGGAGAATAGCTTCAGAGGAAGGACTTAAAGGTACATAGATCAAGCAGCAGGATGGTCTAGTCCAAATCCAATAACTCTCTGAGGAAATGGATCCCATACATTTTCTGCGAGCCCTGCACTGCTGGTATTCTTTTAACTACAGGGACAAATCTTTCAATCTGTTTTTGGCCTAAGTCATTTGCTCTACTCTATGGCTAAGTTCAAATTTTGATTTATAGATAATAATTTGTGAAGATGAAGATGATGATAAAGATAATGCTGATGGTAATGATGGAAATACCCATTAGCTAAGTGCAGTTTAAAAAGATTTAATGTCTTAATTAGAACTTAGTCAGATGTTGATAAGGAAGAAGGCAAATGAGAAAAGTAATGACGTGGATGTGATGTGGAAAATGTTTAATCTTTACTTATTATTGTTATGAGTATACTAGTCCCTGTCACATACTGACTTTGAAATTCTGTTTAAAATTGTCACCAAAAGAGTAAATACATCTGTGCTGTGTCCCAGCTCCATACCTCCAAATAATATACTCAAGTTACTCTGTATTACTACATAAACAACTGCACATCCTTGTTTATTGCTGCTCCATTCACAGCAGCTTGTAAATAGAGTTCATCTAAATTTACAAAAAACAACAAAAAATAGACAAAAAATACTGACAATATGTGGGTATAGACTATGAAATATTCTTCACTGGTAAAATATGAACTAAAAATTGTATACCTATGTTTAAGAACCTATGAAATATGCTCAATGAGTTCATCAAGGCCCTTAAACAAATGCTTCATGTTTTCATTTATGTGTGGTTCCATGATTTGAATTATTCACTATGATCATTCCTACCTCCACTCTGTCCCTCTAGTTTCCCTTGGGATCTTCCAATATGTCTCTCTCAGAACATCCTAACCATGTCTTTTTTATTGGTTATTTTATTTATTTACATATCAAATGTTATCTCCTTTCCCTGCTTCTTCTCCACAAATCTGCTATCCCTTCCCACCTGTGCCTGCTTCTATTAGGTTGCTCAACAAACCACATGTCCACTCCTGCCTCATTCCTATGCATTCTCCTATGCTGGGTCATTGAGCCTACACAGGACCATGAGCCTCCCTTGCCATTGATAGCAGATAAGGTAATCCTCTGAAACATATGGAGCTGGAGACATGAGTCCCTCCATATGGACTCTTTGTTTGGTGGTTTAGTCCCTGGGAGCTCAGGGGATTCTGGTCTTATTAACAACATTTAATGATGGACACATATCTAATAGTAGAACCTCAAAAACAAACAAACTCTACAGTGGTTTTGTAGATATTTATTCTCGTTAATTTCTACATCAATTTTGCTGACTTGTATTTTGAATATATATTGTGATTATAGAGTTGCATTTTATGCTATGCGTTTCTGAGGTTTGTGTGTGTATGTGAGTGTGTGTGTGTGTTTGTGTGTGTTGTGTGTGTGTGTGTTTGTGTGTGTGTGTTTCATCATTTATATTTTTAATAAACTTTTATGGTTTTCTAGTATCTATAGAAAAAAATGGGCGAGTTTACATGTGAGTGAGTGGTGGACTTTCTGGCAGAAGTTTGGAAAGAATAGCAGTGATCAGAAAACACTGTGTAAATTTTAATATTTATATTTAATCACTTTTTTTACAACTCAGTAATTTCCCTCCTCCAGGTCCATCCTCTGACAGTTCCTCTTCATACTTTTCCTTCTCCCTGTCTTCAATAGGATTCCCCCATTCACAAGGTTTCCCAACTCAGTTTGGCTTCATGTATCTCAAGATGTAGGTGCAACTTCTTCCACTGAGGCCAAAGCAGGCTGTCCTCTGCATATTTGTGTCAGGATCCTAGGAACAGATCCTATATGATACTGGGATGATGGCTCAGTGTCTGAAAGATCTCAGGAGTCTAGGTTTACATGTAATAAATAACAAGAAAATATACATCTTTGAAGTGTTTAACAGAGATTCTTCACAGTGTTTGATTATGGAAACTTTACATGTCAATCACAATAGGCATCTGTAAGTTAAGAAAGGAAACCACAAAAGACACAGAGTAATCCCATACCAGACCTCTTTGTTGCGGATTCTTGGCCCCTTTGTGAACCCTGCTGGTCATGAACTCACCTGTAGTTTATATTTTCCATCTTTTACACTATAGCTGCCCAGTGCTGATTCAGCAGTAGCATATCCTTGCAACTAATGTGCTTGCAGGTAACAGAGGAAGGGACAATTGGCTCTCCATTATAGTGAGACAAGGACTGATGTCTCTGACTCTGAATCTATTTTGCTAGTACATTATTATCAATGAAGCTCTCAAAGTCACCTGCTTTCCTATTGGCAGTGGAATTTAGCTCTGACAGTTCTCATTTGTAATTAGGTCTAAAAGGGAAAGATCTTCCACATGTGGAAGGGCTATGTGCCACTGCCTTTATGTGACTGATGTCCACAATTCTCTCTATGGTGGATTGTGGCTACATGACAGGAGCCTGGTATCAGGAACAGACAAAGCTCCTACTGTCCCTCTTGTGTCTCAAGAGTTTCAAGCCAAGCTCAACCTTAGAGTTTTATTCCATGGTCCACTGCCCAACATAAAGTAATTCCCAATCAGTCCAAACATATTCAATATGCAAGTCAATATACTATAATTCTCTCTCTCTCTCTCTCTCTCTCTCTCTCTCTCTCTCTCTCTCTCTCTCTCTCTCTCTCTCTCTCCCTCTGTGTGTGTGTGTGTGTGAGTGAGTGTGTGTGTGTCTGTGTATGTGTGTGTGTTTGTGTGTGTGTATTCAATCAAGGAGAAAAAAGTTTTTTGTATTCAACATGATGAAAAAGGAGTTGGAGAGCTAAAGACTGCTTTGACATTAGCCATGGAGGTACAGAGTTTTCAGTTTGCCAAGCTGGTTTCCAGTCTTGCTTTGGAAATTAAAGTTAAGAAATTAGATGAATCTCAGAAGGGAATTTGAACTTTGGACTTTCTTTTTCCTTTTCTTGGATACTTTATTTATTTATATTTCAAATATTATCCACTTTCCGGGTTTCCTTTCTGGAAGCCCCATCCTATCAGCCCCATTCCCTGCCTCTAACAGGGTGCTCCCCTGCCACACACACACACCTGCCTTCCCACTCTGACATTCCACAGCAATGTGGCATTGAGCCCCCTCAGGCAAAAGGGCCATTCCTCCCACTGATGTCCAACAAGGACATCCTCTGCCTCATATGTGGCTAGAGACATAGGTCCCACCATGTGTATTATTTGGTTGGTGGTTCAGTTCCCAAGAGCTTGGGAGCAGGAGGGTTCTGGTTAGTTGACACTGTAGCTCTGTCCGGGATGCTACTAACCCCCTCATCTCTTTAAGTCACTTCTCTACTTCCTCTGTAAGGACACCACACTCAGGCAAGTATTTGACTGTGAACATTTGTCTCTGTATTTTTGAGATTTTGGAAGAGACCTTCAGGAGCCAGCCATATCAGCCTCTGATCAGCAAGAGGTTCCCAGCATCTGCAATAGTGTCTGGGTTTTGCAACTGCATATGGGATGGATCTCCAGGTAGGGCAGTCTCTGGATGGCCTTTCCTTTTGACTCTGCTCCACATTTTGTCCCAATAATTCCTCCTGTGAGTATTACGTTCCCTCTTCTAAGAAGCATCCACACTTTGAACTTCCTTCTTGACGTTAATATGGTCCGTGAATGTATCTTGGATATTCTGAACTTTTCAGCTAATATCCACTTATCAGTGAGTACACACCATGTGTAATATTTTATGATTTGGTTACCTCACTCAGGGTGATATGCTCAAGTTCCATCCATTTGCCTGCAAATTTCATGAAGTCTTGTTTTTAATAGCTGAGTAATTCACCATTCCGTAAATGTACCTCATTTTCTGTATGCATTCTACTGTTGAGGGACAATTGGGTTGTTTCCAGCTTCTACCTATTATGAATATGTCTTCTATGAATGTGTTGGAGCATGTGCCACCCAAATACTCAAATGCCTGAACAATCCTAAGGGGGACAGAGAGTCAATGTTTGTATATGTTCAGCCAAGAACAGAACAATTTTAAGGCAATGTCCTGTTGGAAAAATCTGTCACACTGGGTGTGGGCTATAAAATTCTCAGCTTCTTGGAAGGCAGTATCTGCTAGAACACTTCAGATGAAGATGTATAACTCTCAGTTCTGCTTGCACCATGCCTGCCTGGATGTTGTTATTCTCTCCTGCCTTGATGATACCTCACAGAACCTCTACACCTGTAAGTCAGCCCCAATTAAATGTTTGTCATAAACTTGCCTTGGCCATGGTCTCTGTTCACAGCAGTAAAACCCTAAACATGACATGTGACATATATGAATATTAAGTTCAGGATTGCAGGAACATTTACTCAACAGCAATCTTATTTCTAACCTTTCTCTCAGAGTCCTCCTTTCCATCTCTCCTATAATCCTCCCCACTCCACCCTCAGAGGACTGTTTGACTTGACAATGGCAGAAATGATGCAGCTCTTCATCCTGATATTAATACCTCTTATATTCTAAGAGCTTGGAACTTCTGGCAGACCACATAAGCAAGTTGCCAAAACACCTTGAGACTCACTTAAAATTTAAGACTCTGTCCTTTTCCACTCTGTTGCAGAATCTTGTCTTGCCTGTGGCTTTGGTCCTGATGAGATGCTTCAAAGCCTTATTAAAAAGTCTAGGTCCAAATGAACACCTACTATATGTAAGTTTACAAGAAAATATGTTTTGCAGGAAGATAAATGCCTCTCTTCATTTATAAAATCAGTTGTTCTGACTAGGCAGTAAAGACTTAAGACTTTGAAAGGGCTTTTTCTTTACCTAGAACATGATGGACTTTTACAGGTCAAATTCCTATTATAATTTATTCCCAGCTATTCCAAAGTTCAAGTCTTTTACACAATAAAAACATACTTTTAACATGCATAATCACATTTTTCTTTTTTGTTGTTTTATGATAGAAGAAATATGTCAATGAAAGTGTTCACTGTTAACCATATTGACAAGGCATGGGGTACTCCAGGGACATCCTAGTAAACTGGACATAATTCATTGACTTTCTTCTGAAACACTGAAAAAGCACAATAGTTCTTTAAGAAATAGACACAAGGTCAACTTGATCCTGATTCAACTTTGGTACCTGGTATGCAAATCGATCCATACTTATCTCCTTGTACTAAGGTCAAATCTAAGTGGATCAAGGAACTTCACATAAAACCAGAGACACTGAAACTTATAGAGGAAAAAGTGGGGAAAAGCCTTGAAGACATGGGCACAGGGGAAAAATTCCTGAACAGAACAGCAATGGCTTGTGCTGTAAGATCGAGAATTGACAAATGGGACCTAATGAAACTCCAAAGTTTCTGCAAGGCAAAAGACACCGTCTATAAGACAAAAAGAACACCAACAGATTGGGAAAAGATCTTCACCTATCCTAAATCAGATAGGGGACTAATATCCAACATATATAAAGAACTCAAGAAGGTGGACTTCAGAAAATCAAATAACCCCATTAAAAAATGGGGCTCAGAACTGAACAAAGAATTCTCACCTGAGGAATACCGAATGGCAGAGAAGCACCTGAAAAAATGTTCAACATCCTTAATCATCAGGGAAATGCAAATCAAAACAAACCTGAGATTCCACCTCACACCAGTCAGAATGGCTAAGATCAAAAATTCAGGTGACAGCAGATGCTGGCGTGGATGTGGAGAAAGAGGAACACTCCTCCATTGTTGGTGGGATTGCAGGCTTGTACAACCACTCTGGAAATCAGTCTGGCGGTTCCTCAGAAAATTGGACATAGTACTACCAGAGGATCCAGTAATACCTCTCCTGGGCATATATCCAGAAGAAGCCCCAACTGGTAAGAAGGACACATGCTCCACTATGTTCATAGCAGCCTTATTAATAATAGCCAGAAGCTGGAAAGAACCCAGATGCCCCTCAACAGAGGAATGGATACAGAAAATGTGGTACATCTACACAATGGAGTACTACTCAGCTATTAAAAAGAATGAATTTATGAAATTCCTAGCCAAATGGATGGACCTGGAGGGCATCATCCTGAGTGAGGTAACACATTCACAAAGGAACTCACACAATATGTACTCACTGATAAGTGGATATTAGCCCAAAACCTAGGATACCCAAGATATAAGATACAATTTCCTAAACACATGAAACTCAAGAAAAATGAAGACTGAAGTGTGGACACTATGCCCCCCCTTAGAAGTGGGAACAAAACATCCTTGGAAGGAGTTACAGAGACAAAGTTTGGAGCTGAGATGAAAGAATGGACCATGTAGAGACTGCCATATCCAGGGATCCACCCCATAATCAGCTTCCAAACGTTGACACCATTGCATACACTAGCAAGATTTTGCTGAAAGGACCCAGATATAGCTGTCTCATGGGAGACTATTCTGGGGCCTAGCAAACACAGAAGTGGATGCTCACACATGGATGGATCACTGGGCTCCCAATGGAGGAGCTAGAGAAAGTACCCAAGGAGCTAAAGGGATCTGCAACCCTATAGGTGGAACAACATTATGAACTAACCAGTACCCCGGAGCTCTTGACTCTAGCTGCATATGTATCAAAAGTTGGCCTAGTCGGCCATCACTGGCAAGAGAGGCCCATTGGACATGCAAACTTTATATGCCCCAGTACAGGGGAATGCCAGGGCCAAAAAGGGGGAGTGGGTGGGTAGGGGAATGGGGGTGGGTGGGTATGGGGGACTTCTTGGTATAGCATTGGAAATGTAAATGAGCTAAATACCTAATAAAAATGAAAAAAAAAAGAAATAGACACAAAAACACACTATTCAAATGACTGCATCTAAACAAGTCTGCAAGTGACTATTCTCTAAGTCTTGTCAGTCCCAAGGGAGCTTGCTGCACCTCCAGGATTTCTGACACACTCAGGATGTGTTTGTAGCACTGTGTCTTGCACAGTAATAGACTGCAGAGTCCTCAGATGTCAGGCTGCGGAGCTCCATGTAGGCTGTGCTGGAGGACTTGTCTACAGTCAATGTGGCCTTGCCCTTGAACTTCTGGTTGTAGCCATTACCACCATTGTTAGGATAAATATATCCAATCCACTCAAGGCTCTTTCCATGGCTCTGCTTCACCCAGTGCATGTAGTAGTCAGTGAATGTGTAGCCAGAAGCCTTGCAGGACATCTTCACTGAAGCCCCAGGCTTCACCAACTCAGGTCCAGACTGTTGCAGCTGGACCTCAGAGAGGACACCTGTGAAGAGAAAGACAGAATGGATGTCAGTGACATCCCAAGCCATTTCTTTTCTTCAGATTTGGAAATGGTGAGCCCCTTACCTGCAGTTCCTGACAGGAGGAAGAGAAAGATCCAGCTCCATCCCATGGTTAGAGTCAGTGTGTTCAGTGTCTGTGGAGAGGACATTGAACATATGTTGTTTTCAGGGTGTTGATATCCCTGTTTTTAACTACCATAGACTTAGGTAATTTGCATATTCATGACCAGGGGACTTTGTATATACTAACCAATCCAAATGGAGAACAGCTGGAGAGGATGGACTTAAAGGTACATAGGTCAAGCAGCAGGATGGTCTAGTCCAAACCCAATAACTCTCTGAAGAAATAGATCCCATACATTTTCTGTGAGCCCTGCACTGCTGGTTTTCTTGTAACTACAGGGACAAATCTCTCAATCTGTATTTGGCCTAAGTCTGTTTCTTCACTCTGGGGCTATGTTCACATTTTGATTTACAGATAATGAATTGTGAAGATGAAGATGATGATGAAGATAATGCTGATGATAATAAGGGAAATACCCTTTAGCTAAGTGCAGTTTAAAAAAGATTGAATGTCTTAATTAGAATTTAGTCAGATATTGATAAGGATGAAGGCAAATGAGAAAATTAAGGACATGGATGTGATGTGGAAAATGTTTAATCTTTACTTATTATTGTTATGAGTATACTAGTCACTGTCCCATACTTATTTTGAAATTCTGGTTTAAATTGTCACCAAAAGAGTAAATAAAACTTTGCAGTATCCCAGCTCCTAACCTCCAAATAATATACTCAAGTTACTCTATATTACTACAGAGACAACTGCACATCCTTGCTTATTGTTGCTCCATTCACAGCAGCTTGTAAATAGAGTTCATCTAGATTTACAAAAAACAAAAAAAGTAGACAAAAAATACTGGCAATATGTGGGTATAGACTATGAAATATTCTTCACTGGTAAAACATGAACTAAAAATTGTATACCTATGTTTAAGAACCTATGAAATATGTTCAATGAGTTCATTAAGGCCCTTAAAAACAAATGCTTCATATTTTCATTTATGTATGGTTCCATGATCTGAATTATTCACTATGATCATTCCTACCTCGACTCTGTCCCTCTAGTTTCCCTTGGGATCTTCCAATATGTCTCTCTCAGAACATCCTGACCATGTCTTTTTTATTGGTTATTTTATTTATTTACATATCAAATGTTATCTTCTTTCCCTGCTTCTCCTCCACAAATCTGCTATCCCTTCCCACCTGTGCCTGCTTCTATTAGGTTGCTCCCCAAACCACATGTCCACTCCTGCCTCATTCCTATGCATTCTCCTATGCTGGGTCATTGAGCATACACAGGACCATGAGCCTCCCTTGCCATTGATAGCAGATAAGGTAATCCTCTAATACATATGGAGCTGGAGACATAGTCCCTTCATATGTACTCTTTGTTTGGTGGTTTAGTCCCTGGGAGCTCAGGGGATTCTGGTCTTATTAACAACATTTAATGATGGACACATGTCTAATATTCTACTATTAGCGCGCCCCCAACTCGCCAGCAAGAACGACGCTGCTACAGGATCCTTCTGCACACGTTTATTCAGTCCTATTTCTTCTTTCTCTATATCTCCCTTGTTTATATCTCCCCCTTGTTTCTATCTCCCCCCGAACCCTGGGCCTCTCACTCCTTTTATACTCTCTCTCATCCACGCACCGCAGGCCACACCCCCTCGCCAGTCACGAGGCTTCAGCTAATCAGGGCAGCAGGGACAAATCTCCACCAAATTGGATTCACCTGTATCCTGGTACACCTGCGCAGCACTCAAGATGTTTGTGTCTTATATGAGGAAGTCAGGTGCAAGTCATATGACTTAGCTGCAGTCTCTGGCACCTTTGGGACTGCCGCCACACCCGCTCCCCACAATTCCCCCTTTTTTCTTTTTTGGCAGAGAGAATGTCTGTAGATAGCCCCCAGCAGCCATGCCCCTTACCCGTCCTTGGGTGACAAACAGCATTGGTTTGATCCCTGTCTTAGGTTGGTGACATGCCCAGGGAGTCTTATCACTGACTACCTCTCTATCATGCCAAGCCACACCTGGGGAGATTGTGTTTTGCTTGCGGCAGGTGTATCAAAAGGCCAGGATGTTAATTAACTTATGGCCAGATCTTAATTGCTGCAAGCAAGCCTCATGGGTGAAGGTAGAGGTCTGATCCCCAGTGTGCAAGCATAGGGGCCCTACACAAAACCATCCCTTAGGCTCATCACCCAGAGAGGTCTTGGCCAGCTCCCGTGTCGTTTTTCCTGGGGGAAGGGAACTAGGACACTGAACCTTCATGCAATCAGACATACCTTCCACAGGATGCCAACAGCAAGCTATCCTCTGTGCAGTGCTTAGCCTCGCACCCCACGGCATAATGCAGCATAATTTCTTTTAGAGCGGCAAACCGAATCTGAGGAGATTGTCCCGCCTCCACTGCAGCAAAAGCCTACGCTACCATGGCGAAAGTGCGGGCCGCACACTCTGCACCGAACACATGTGCCAAACACAAAACACACACACTATAACAACCATACATCCCAGGGCTCTCATCCCCGCTCATCTTCCCTGAAGCAAGGGATAGATGGCCAGCGAGGCTATCTCTTTAAGGGAAATTCAGGGATCAAAAAGCATGGAAAAATTTGAATGTCATGTCGAGCTGGTATCGGCTTCTGCAATACCGAAAGGATCTCCCATCTCAGCTCCATCGTTTGTGCTTGTGGGACCATCCACCACATCCACAGGGGCAACTGGATCAGGAGCCTCATTCTTGCAGCGTCTCACCAATCTCTCCAGCACCCAAAGAGGTTCCATCTGGTCCTGTGGAAACACACAAACAGACCCTCTCGCCCACGTCAATACCAGATCTGGTCGATCCTCTCCAAATCTCCAGACAGAAGGTCCACCTACAGGTGGCTGCTGAGGAGGCATAGGGAGGCGGCACAAAAGCTAATTTGCCTTCCTCCTCCACCTCGGCTCTTTTATTTTGTCCTTTCTGTCCACCTGATAACACTGTGTCTCCTTTCTTTTTCCTTTTTCTTTTTAAGCCCTTTTCCTCTTCCGACATACTTTCTTGTTGCTCTGTAAGGATTTTCTGACCTGTCTTGACTGCCTCTACACACAGTTTCAAACAGTAACAGAGTCCATATATCAGAACAAACAAGACCAAAACTATCAGACCTACCCACAAAGGGTCAATGGAAGAAAAAAGCATAACTACACAGCGAGGATCTATTGATCACTACACTGAGGTTATCATAGTTCCTTAACTTGTCCCCAAACCGGGAACCTTAACTTATCCCAAAACCGTGAACCTTTAGTTACCTTGTACCTGCTTCCTGGCAACGTTATATTCGCCTCTATTTTATCCGAGGTCCTTCCCAAACTCCTGGGTTACTTTGTGCCTACTTCCTGGCAACTTTATGCTCACCTCTACTTTATCCGAGGTCCTTCCCAAACTCCTGGGGTCGCAAGTTTCACTCACCGTGAACTTACCCTGCTGGCAACCACTGACTGCTGAAAGTTCTGAACTCGGTGGGGGAGTCGGTTCCCCGTACGGGCCACCAATTGTCGCGCCTGCTCTCGACCAGCAAGAATGATGCGACCACCAGTCCTTCTAACAGCAGCTTATTCAGTCTTCATCTTTCTTCTTTCTCTTCATCAGTACCATTCCCCAGCTGAAGAGTTTTGAATCCACGCCGGATCCTTCTCAACAGTCTGTTTTACAGGAACCTTTATTAACTGCTCCTTCGCCGTGATGCAGTTCTGAATCCTCCCTGTAGCAGGGGGTCTTTGCTTGTGCGTGAAGATGTTTCTTGTCCCGGGTTTCGGCACCACTTGTCGAGCGCGCCCCCAACTCGCCAGCAAGAACGACGCTGCTACAGGATCCTTCTGCACACGTTTATTCAGTCCTATTTCTTCTTTCTCTATATCTCCCTTGTTTATATCTCCCCCTTGTTTCTATCTCCCCCCGAACCCTGGGCCTCTCACTCCTTTTATACTCTCTCTCATCCACGCACCGCAGGCCACACCCCCTCGCCAGTCACGAGGCTTCAGCTAATCAGGGCAGCAGGGACAAATCTCCACCAAATTGGATTCACCTGTATCCTGGTACACCTGCGCAGCACTCAAGATGTTTGTGTCTTATATGAGGAAGTCAGGTGCAAGTCATATGACTTAGCTGCAGTCTCTGGCACCTTTGGGACTGCCGCCACACCCGCTCCCCACAGTAGAAGCTCAAAAACAAACAAACTCTACAGTGGTTTTGTAGATATTTATTCTCGTTAATTTCTACATCAATTTTGCTGACTTGCATTTTGAATATATATTGTGATTATAGAGCTGCATTATGCGTTTCTGAGATTTGTGTGTGTATGTGAGTTAGTGTGTGTGTGTTTGGGTGTGTTGTGTGTGTGTGTGTCTGTGTGTGTGTGTGTATGTGTGTGTGTGTTTGTATGAGTGTGTTTCATCATTTATAATTTTTAATAAACTTTTATGGTTTTCTTGTATCTATAGAAAAAAATGGGTGAGTTTACATTTGAGTGAGTGGTGGACTTTCTGGCAGAAGTTTGGAAAGAATAGCAGTGATCAGAAAACACTGTGTAAATTTTAACATTTATATTTAATCACTTTTATTTTTTTTACAACTCAGTAATTTCGCTCCTCCAGGTCCATCCTCTGACAGTTCCTCTTCATACTTTTCCTTCTCCCTGTCTTCAATAGGATGCCCCCCTTCACAAGGTTTCCCAACTCTGTGGGGCTTCATGTATCACAAAACATAGGTACAACTTCTCCCACTGAGGCCAAAGCAAGCTGTCCTCTGCATATTTGTGTCAGGGCCCTTGGAATAGATCCTGTCTGATACTGGGATGGTGGCTCAGTGTCTGAAAGATCTCAGGAGTCTAGGTTTACATGTAATAAATAACAAGAAAATATACATCTTTGAAGTGTTTAACAAAGAATCTTCACAGTGTTTGAGTATGTAAACGTTACCTGTCAATCACAATGGGCATCTGTAAGTTATGAAAGGAAACCACAGAGGATACAGAGTAATCCCATACCCACATCTTTTTGATGGGGATTCTTGGCTCCTTTGTGACCCCTGCTGGTCATGAACTCACCTGGAGGTTAGATTTTCCATCTTTTACACTATAGCTGCCCAGGGTGACTTCAGCAGTAACACATCCTTGCAAGTAATGTGTTTGAATGGCACAAACGCAGGGAAAATTGGCTGTCCTTTACATTGAGACAGTGAATAATGTCTCAGACTCTGAATCTATGTTGTTAGTACATTATCATCAATGAAGCTCTTAAAGTCACCTGCTTTCCTATTGGGAGGGGAATTTAGCTCTAAGAGTTCTCATTTGTAATTAGGTGTAGAAGGGAAAGATCATCTACATGTGGAAAGGCAATGTGCCACTGCCCCTATGTGACTGATGTCCACAACTCTCTTTATGGTGGGCTGTGGCTAGCTGACAGGGGCCTGATGCCAGGAACAGACAAATCTACTACTGTCCCTATTGTATCTCAGTAGTTTCAAGCAAGCTCAACCTTAGAAGTTTCTTCTCATGGTCCACGGCCCAACAGAAAGTAATTTTCATTCAGTCCAAATATATAGAAGATCCAAGTCTAGATGCTATAAGTCTGTCTCTCTCTCTCTCTCTCTCTCTCTCTCTCTCTCTCTCTCTCTCTCTCTCTCTCTGTGTGTGTGTGTGTGTGTGTGTGTGTGTGTGTGTGTGTGTGTGTGTGTAGCCAACCAAGGAGAAAGGAGATACAGAGTTTGGAGTTTGCCAAATTGGTTTCCAGTACTTTTATTTTTTTTCCTTTTTCTTCTTTTTTTTTTAAAGATATCTTCTTTATATACATTTCAAATGCTATCCTAAAAGTTCCCTATACCCTCCGTCTGCCCTGCTCCCCTATCCATCCATCCACTCCTGCCTCTTGTGCCTGGCATTCCCCTCTATTGGGGCATATAAAGTTTTCAATAGCAAAGGGCCTCTCTCCCAGTCATGGCCCACTATGTCATCTTCTGCTACATATGCAGCTAGAGATATGAGCTCTGCGGGTACTGTTAGTTCATATTGTAGCTCCAGCTATAGGATTGCAGACTCCCTTCAGCTTCTTGGGTGCTTTCTCTAGCTTCTACATTGGGGGCCCTGTGATCCATTTTATAGATGACTCTGACCATTCACTTCTGTATTTGCCAGACACTGGCATAGCCTCATAAGAGACAGCTATAACAGAGTCCCTTCCAGAAAATTTTTCTGGAATTATGCAATAGTGTCTGGGTTTGGTCGCTGATTATGGGATGGATCCCTGGGTGTGGTCATCTCTGGATAGTTCACCATTTCATCTTAGCTCCAAACTTTGTCTCTGTGACCCCTTACATGGGTATTTTGTTCCCTATTTTTTTAAATTAGGTATTTCCTCATTTACATTACCAATACTATCCCAAAAGTCCCCCATACCCTCCCCCCCACTACCCTACCCCCACACTCCCACATTTTGGCCCTGGCGTTACACTGTACTGGGACATATAAAGTTTGCAAGTTCAATGGGCCTCTCTTTTCAGTGATAACCGACTAGGTTATCTTTTGATACATATGCAGCTAGAGTCAAGAGCTCCTGAGCACTGGTTAGTTCATAATGTTGTTACACCTATAGGGTTGCAGATCCCTTTAGCTCCTTGGGTATTTTCTCTAGCTCTTTCATTATGGGCCCTGTGATCCATCCAATAGCTGACTGTAAGCATCCACTTATGTGTTTGCTAGGCCCCTGCTTAGTCTCACTAAAGACAGTTATATCAGGGTCCTATCAGCAAAATCTTGCTAGTGTATGCAATAGTGTCAGTGTGTGGAGGCTGATTATGGGATCGATCCCTGGATATGGCAGCCTCTAGATGGTCCATCCTTTTGTCTCAGCTCCAAACTTTGTATCTGTAATTCCTTCCATGGGTGCTTTGTTCCCATTTCTAAGAAGGGGCAAAGTGTCCACACTTTGGTCTTTGTTCTTCTTCAGTTTCATGTGTTTTGCAAATTGTAACTTATATCTAGGGTATTCTAAGTTTCTGGGCTAATATCCACTTATCGGTGAGTACATATGATTTGAGTTCTTTTGTGATTGGGTTAACTCACTCAAGATGATGCACTCCAGGTCCAACCATTTGCCTAGAAATTTCATAAATTCATTCTTTTTAATAGCTGAGTAGTACTCCATTGTGTAAATGTACCATATTTTTTTATCCATTCTTCTGTTGAGGAGCATCTGGGTTCTTTCTAGCTTCTGGTTATTATAAATAAGGCTGCTATGAAGATAGTGGACCATGTTTCTTACTTACTAGTTGGAACATCTTCTGGATATATGCCTAGGAGAGGTATTGTGGGATCCTCCGGTAAGGCAAAAGACACAGTCAATAAGACAAAAAGGCCACCAACATATTGGGAAAGGATCTTTACCTATCCTAAATCAGATAGAGGACTAATATCCAATATACATAAAGAACTAAAGAAGGTGGACTCCAGAAAATCAAATAACCGCATTAAAAAATGGGGCTCAGAGCTAAACAAAGAATTCTCACCCAAGGAATACAGAATGGCAGAGAAGCACCTGAAAAAATGTTCAGCATCCTTAATCATCAGGGAAATGCAAATCAAAACAACCCTGAGATTCCACCTCACACCAGTTAGAATGGCTAAGATCAAAAATTCAGGTGACAGCAGATGCTGGAGAGGATGTGGAGAAAGAAGAACATTCCTCCACTGTTGGTGGGATTGCAAGCTTGTACAACCACTCAGGAAATCAGTCTGGCAGTTTCTCAGAAAATTGTTCCCTATTCTAAGGAGAAATAATGTAGCCACCCATTGGTCTTCCCTCTTCTTGACTTTCTTGTGTTTTGCAAACAGTATCTTGGGTGTTCTATGTTTCTGGGCTAATATCCACTTATGATTGAGTGCATATCTAATGACTTCTTCTTTGATCATTAAGGACGATTGCTCCAAGAATTTCATAAATCCATTGCTATTAATTGCTGAGTAGTATTTCATTGTGTAAATGTACCACCTTTTCTTTATCCATTCTTTTGCGAGGAACGTCTGGGTTATTTCCAGGTTCTGGCTATTATAAATATGGCTGCTATGAACATAGTGGAGCAGGTGTTCTTATTACCAGTTGGTACTTCTTCTGGGTATATGCCCAGGAGAGATATTGCTGGATATTCCGGTGGTATTATGTCCAATTTCATGAGGAACCTCCAGACTGACTTCCAGAGTGGGTGTACAAGCTTGCAATCCCACCAGCAGTGGAGGAGTGTTTCTCTTTCTCCACATCCTCATCTGCTGTCACCTGAATTTTTGATCTTAGCCATTCTGACTGCTGTGAAGGGGAATCTCAGGGTTGCTTTGATTTGCCTTTCCCTGATGATTAAGAATGTTGAACAGTTTTTGAGGTGCTTTTCAGCCATTCGGTATTCCTCAGTTGAAATTTCTTTGTTTAGCTCTGAACCCCATTTTTAATCGGGTTATTTGTAGTTCTGAAATCCAGCTTCTTGAACTCATTGTATATACTGGATATTTGTCCCCTATCAGATTTAGAATTGGTAAAAATCCTTTCCCAATCTGTTGGTGGCCTTTTTGTTTAATTGACAGTGTCTTTTGCCTTATAGAAGCTTTGCAATTTTATGAGGTCCCATTTGTCAATTCTTGATCTTACCTTGCAAGCCATCGCTATCATGTTTAGGAATTTTTCCTCTGTGCCCATGACTTCGAGGCTTTTCAATACTTTGTCCTCTATTAATTTCATTGTCTCTGATCTTATATGAAGGTCTTTGATCCTCTTAGACTTCAGCTTTCTACAAGAAGATAAGAATGGATCAATTAGCATGCTTCTACATTATAACCACCAGTTGTGCTAGCACCATTTATTGAAAATGCTGTCTTTTTTCCACTGGATGGCTTTAGCTCCCCTATCAAAGTTTAAGTGACCATAGAAGTGAGGATTTATTTCTGGGTGTTCAGTTCTATTGCATTGATCTACCTGTCTGTCAATGTACCAGTACCCTGTAATTTTAATCACAATTGCTCTGCAGTACAGCTTAATATCAGGCAAGGTGCTTCCACCAGACTTTGTTTTATTGTTGAGAATAGTTTTTGCAATCCTATTTTTTTTATTTTTCCAGATGAATTTGCAAATTGCCCTTTCTATCTCAGTGAATAATTCAGTTGGAATTTTGATTGGGATTCATTGAATCTATAGATTGTTTTTGGCAGTTTAGCCATTTTTACTATATTGATTCTGCCAATCCATTAGTATGGGAGTTCTTTTCAATTTCTGAGATTTATATCAAGCTACTTCATTGAAGTTGTTTATCAGATTTAGGAGTTCTCTGGTGGAATTTTTGGTGTCATATATATATATATATATATATATATATATATATATATAATCATATCATTTGCAAATAGTGATATTTTGACTTCTTCCTTTCCAATTTGTATCCCCTTGATGTCCTTTTGTTGTGAAATTGCTCTGTCTAGAACTTCAAGTACTATATTGAGTTGGTAGGGAGAAAGTGGACATCCTACTCTAGTCCTTGATTTTAATGGGGTTGCTTCGAGTTTCTCTCCATTTAGTTTGATGTTGGCTACTGATTTGCTCTAGATTTCTTTTATTATGTTTAGGTATGGGCCTTTAATTCCTGATCTTTCCAAAATCTTTTTCATGAAGGAGTACTGGATCTTGTCACATGCTTTCTCAGCATCTAATGAGAAGATCATGTGGTTTTTGTCTTTCAGTTTGTTTATATAGTGGATTACGTTGATGGGTTTCCTTATATTAAGCCATCCCTGCATCCCTGGAATGAAACCTACTTGGTCACAAGGTCACAATGGATGATTATTTTGATGTGTTCTTGGATTCGGGTTGGAGGATTTTATTGAGTATTTTTGTATCGATAATCATAAGGGAAATTAGTCTGAAATTCTCTTTCTTTGTTTGATCTTTGTGTGGTTTTGGTATCAGAGTGAGTGTGGCTTCATAAAATGAACTGGGTAGAGTACCTTCTGCTTCTATTTTGTGGAATAATTTGAGGAGAGTTGGAATTAGGTTTTCTTTGAAGGACTGAGAGAACTTTGCACTAAACCCATCTGGTCCTGGGCTTTTTTTGGCTGGGAGACTATTGATGACTGCTTCTATTTCTTTCGGGGAAAACGGGCTGTTTAGGTCATTAACCTGATCTTGATTTAGCTTTGGTACCTGGTATCTGTCTAGGAAGTTGTCCATTTCATCCAGGTTTTCTAGTTTTGTTGAGTATAGCCCTTTGTAGTAGGATCTGATGAGGTTTTGGATTTTCTCAGGTTCTGATGTTATGTCTCCCTTTTAATTTTTGATTTTGTTAATTAAGATACTGTCCATGGGCCCTCTAGGTAGTCTGGCTAAGGGTTTATCTATCTTATTGATTTTCTCAAAGAATGAGTTCCTGGTTTGGTTGATTCTTTGAATAGTTCTTTGTGTTTCCACTTTGTTGATTTCAGCCCTGAGTTTGATTATTTCCTGCCATCCACTCCTCTTGGCTGAATTTGCTTCTAGCTGTGCTGTCCGCTTGCTAGTGTATGCTCTGTCTAGTTCCTTTTTGGAGCCACTCAGGGCTATGAGATTTCCTCTCAGGACTGCCTTCATTGTGTGTCATAAATGTGGATATGTTGTGGTTTCATTTTCATTAAACTCTAAAAAGTCTTTAATTACTTTCTTTATTTCATCCTTGGCCAAGGAATCATTGAGTAGAGTGCTGTTCAGTTTCCATGTGAATGTTTGCTTTCTATTATTTAGGTTGCTATTGAAGATCAGCCTTAGTCCGTGGTGATCAGATAGGATGCATGAGATAATTTCAATATTTTTTATCTGTTGAGTCCTGTTTTGTGACCGAGCATATGGTCGATTTTAGAGAAGATACCATGTGGTGCTGAGAAGAAGGTACATCCTTTTGTTTTAGAATCAAATGTGTTGTAGATATCAATTGAATCCATTTGTTTCATAACCCCTGTTAGTGTCCATGTGTCTCTGTTTAGTTTCTGTTTCCAGAATCTGTCCATTGGTAAGAGTGGGGTGTTGAAGTCTCCCACAATTCTTGTTTGAGGTACAATGTTTGCTTTGAGATTTACTAAAGTTTCATTTATAAATGTGGCTGCCCTTGTATTTGAAGCATAGATATTCAGAATTGGAGTTCATCTTGGTAGATTTTACCCTTGATGAGTATGACGTGCCCTTCCTTGTTTTTTTGTTTTGTTTTGTTTTTTTGTTTTTGTTTTTGTTTATTTGTTTGTTTGTTTTTGATAACTTTGGGTTAGAAGTCAATTTTATGCGATATTAGAATGGCTACTCCAGCTTGTTTCTTCTGACCATTTGTTTGGAAATTTGTTTTCCAGCCTTTCACTCTGAGGTAGTGTCTATCCTTTTCTCTGAGGTGGGTTTCCTGTAAACAACAAAATGTTGTGTTCTTTTTTTGTAGCCAGTCTATCAGTCTATGTTGTTTTATTGGGGAATTAAGTCCATTAATGTTAAGAGAAATTAAAGAAAAGTTATTTTTTTTCCTGTTATTTTTGTTGTTAAAGTTGGTATTTTGTTCTTGCGGCTGTCTTCTTTTAGGTTTGTGGAAGAATTACTTTCTTGCTTTTTCTAGGGTGTAGTTTGTGTCCTTGTGTTGGTGTCTTCCCTTTATTATCCTTTGAAGGGCTGGATTTGTGGAAAGATATTGTGTGAATTTGGTTTTATCATGGAATATTTTGGTTTCTCCATCTATGGTAATTGAGAGTTTTGCTGGGTATAGTAGTCTAGGCTAGCATTTGTGCTCTCTTAGGGTCTGCATATCATCTGTCCAGGATCTTCTGGCTTTCATAGTCTGTTGTAAGAAGTCTGGCCTGATTCCAATAGGCCTGCCATTATATGTTACTTGACCTTTTTCCCTTACTGCTTTTAATAGTCTATATTTATTTAGTGCATTTGTTGTTATGATTATTATGTGTCAGGAGGAGTTTCATTTCTGGTCCAGTTTATTTGGAGTTCTGTAGTCTTCTTGTATGTTCATGGGCATCTCTTTCTTTAGGTTTGGGAAGTTTTCTTCTAAAATTTTGTTGAAGTTATTTTCTGACCCTTTAAGTTGAAAATCTTCATTCTCATCTACTCCTATTATCCGTAGGTTTGGTCTTCTCATTGTGTCCTGGATTTCCTGGAAGGTTTGAGTTAGGTTCTTTTTGCATTTTGCATTTTCTTTGATTGTTGTGCCCATGTTCTCTGTGGAATCTTCTGCACCTGAGATTCTCTCTTCCATCTCTTGTATTCTGTTGCTGATGTTGCCTTGCTTTGGTTTTTGTGTCCTAGATTTCCTAGATATTTGAGGTGTGTGTTGTGTGTTTGTGTGTTTGTGTGTGCATGTGTGTGTAGCCAACCCAGGAGAAAGAAGTTTGTTGTAGTCGACAACAAACTTGGAGGATCCCCATACCTCCAAGTCAGTTCTCAGGTGTGAGCGGTGGTCGCGATTCCCACCCAACCTACCAAATGAAAGACACACAATGTGAGTACTCCCCCACATTCTGACTCAGGAGAGGTGACACCCCAAATCAATCACGAGAATCAGTCTTGCTTCAAAGTGCGAGGGACATTTTATTTCAAGAGCACTCTCAGGCCCACAGTCATACACCACGTAGGGGTAGAGGACCATGGCGCCCCAAGTAGCTGGGTAAGTGGGTATTTAAAGGAAGACACTACAATTCAAGGATGTGGGTAGTGAATTGTTGAAAACTACCAAAAATACCATTTAAGAGTCAAGAGGAAGTGGAAAGTCAAGACCATTTTCTAGGAGCCTCTAACAATAGCACATTTGCATAGTGGGTTCCAGTAAGGGTCAGGGTGGGTCAGGGTGACTTTCTTTGAACAAACACTACCTGTGAAAGAAAATAAAATTTGAGACTTGTGATTCATGAAATTTATGTCAAATAGCCCAAAGAGTTGTTTGTGAGCTTTGAAACCTGGGGCGAGAACATAGCAGAATAGGCCAGGACATGCCAGGACAGGCCCATCGTTAAGACATTCCTGAGGCTGCTTGGCCATAAAGATAAAGAGAATGACATGTCCGATTGCCCTGGCACATCCTTATCTCCCACCCTTCTGATCTAAGTTAAATGTTATCTGCATGTATAGTCTGCTGATGTTTAAATTAACCAATCATGTGAAACCAAGCCAATTCCTCCCCCAGCCCCAGCCCCTTTTCTATAAAAAAAAAAAAAAAAAAAAAAAAACCTAGCTTCCAAGTCTCGTGGTCGAATCCATTGTCTCCTGCGTGAGAAACATTTTGACCCATAGCTCCGCCATTAACCTACCTTGTGTTTTTACATCAAGGTGATCTGTTCTGTTCGTGATTCTTGGGTGTACACGGAATTGGGAGTTTAGTGGCTGTTTCCCCACTAGGTTCTTTCACGTGAACCCAGGAAGCAGGTGGGTGGAGGAATGTCGATATCTGTTCTATGATTAGCATGCCTTGGAGTACTGAGTCACAAAAGTCACATTCTCATGCTTGGCCCTAATTTGTTTTTACATTATACTTTTTGAATACTAATGATGTAAATAGCCATTAAAAAGATTTCATGTCTTAATTATAACTTAGTCAGATGTTGATATGGAAGAAGGCAAATGAGAAAAATAATGACATGGATATGGAAAATGTTGGATCTTTACTCAAAATTGATATGAGTGTACTAGTATAGTATACTGACTTTGGAATTCTGTTTAAAATGTCAACAAAAAGAGTAAATAAATCTGTGCTGTGTCCCAGATCCATCCCTCCCAAGCATGTACTCAAATAACCATATATTATTACAGAAACTGTTACACATCCATGTTTATTGGCTCTCCATTTACAGAAGCTGGGAAATGAAACCCATTTACATTTGTAATAAAGGAAAAATAGGTATTGAAAATATTTGGTTTATAGACAAGGAAATATTCCTCAGTGAAAACAATGACATATTATGTGTATACATATGTGTAATAACATGAAAAATATTCTCAATGTACTCAACGAAGTCCATAGAAACAAATGATTCATGTTTTCATTTATGTGTGGTTCCAAGATTTGAATAATATACTATGATCAATCCTAACTCTCCTCTGTCCCTCTGGTTTCCCTTGGTATGTTCCAATATGTCTCTCTCACTATATCCTGACCACTTCTTTTTATTGGTTGTTTTATTTATTTACATATCAAATGTTATCTCCTTTCCCTGGTTCTCCTCCACAAATCCCCTATCCCATCACACCTGGCCCTGTTTCTATGATGTCTTCTCCCAACCCACATATCCACAACTGGCTCATCATTCTAGCATTCTCCTATGCTGGGTCATCAAGCCTTCACAGGACCAAGAGCCTCCTCTGCCATTCATGCCAGATAAGTTAATCCTCTGATACCTATGCAACTGGAGCCATGAGTCCCTCCATATGTACAATTTGTTTGGTGGTTTAGTACCCAGGAGCTCTGAGGATTCTGGTCTTATTAAACACAGTTAATGATAGACTCATATCTAACAGTAGAAGTCCAAAACAAAATGAACTCAACATGGCTTTGTAGATATTTACTTTCATTTTTTCTGCATTAATTTTGTTGCTCTTGTCTTTTGAACATATATATCCTGATTACAGAGTTGCATTTTTATGGGTTTATTAGTGTGTGTGTGTGTGTGTGTGTGTGTGTGTTTGTGTGTTTTATCTTTTTAAAGCACTTTTTATATGTTTTGTTTGTTTGTTTGTTTGTTTCTATAGATCAAACAAAAGAGTGTGTATTTGAGTGAGTGGAAAAAATTCTGGCAGAAGTTTGGAAAGAATATTAGTGATCAGGAAACATTGTATAAGTTTTAATACTTTTTAAAAATACTTTTATTTGTTGATAATTCAGTCATTGCCTCCTCTTGGTCCAACATCTAACAGTTCCTCTTCATATTTCTCTCCCCCCTGACCCCAACTTCAATAGGATGCCCCCCCTTCACAGGGTTTCCTGACACTCTGGTGCTTCAAGGATTGGATGCATCTTCTCCCTCTGAGGCCAAACCAAGGTGTCCTCTGCATATATGTGTCAGGGTCCTCAGACCAGCTCCTGTTTGATGCTTGGATGGTGGCCCAGTGACTGAAAGACTTCAGGAGTCTAGGTTTATATATAATAAGAAAATATAAACCTTTGAAGTGTTTAATACAGAATCTTCACAGTGTTTAAGGATGGAATCCTTACATGTCAACCACAATAGCTATGCATAAGTTAAGAAAGAAAACCACAGATGATACAGAGTAAACTCATACCCACACTTCTTTGCTGGGGATTCTTGGCTCCATTGTGATCCCTGCTGGTTATGATCTCACACATGGATGGATCACTGGGCTCCCAATGGAGGAGCTAGAGAAAGTACCCAAGGAGCTAAAGGGATCTGCAACCCTATAGGTGGAACAACATTATGAGCCAACCAGTACCCCGGAGCTCTTGACTCTAGCTGCATATATATCAAAAGATGGCCTAGTCGGCCATCACTGGAAAGAGAGGCCCATTGGACTTGCAAACTTTATATGCCCCAGTACAGGGGAACACCAGGGCCAAAAAGGGGGAGTGGGTGGGCAGGGGAGTGGGGGTGGGTGGGGGTGGGTGGATATGGGGGACTTTTGGTATAGCATTGGAAATGTAAATGAGTTAAATACCTAATAAAAATGGAAAAAAAAAAGAAAACCACAGATGATACAGAGTAAACCTATACCCACACCTCTTTGCTGGGGATTCTTGGCTCCATTGTGATCCCTGCTGGTTATGATCTCACCTGGAGGTAGATTTTCCATCATTTACACTGTAGTTACCCAGTGTGTAACATATCTTTGCAACTAATGTGCTTTCAGGGCTCAGATGCAGGGAGAATTAGCTCTCATTTAGAGGGGAATGACAACTGAAGTCTCAGACACTGAATCTATGTTGCTAATACGTTACCATCAATGAAGCTCTCAAAGTCACCGGTTTTTCTACTGGCAATGGAACCTAGCTCTAACAGTTTTCATTTGTAATTAGCTGTAAAAGGGAAAGATCATCTACATGTGGAGGGGCTTGGGGCCACTACCCCTATGTGAGTTATGTCCACAACTCTATTGTGGGCTGTGGCTACATGACAGAGGTCTGGCCTCAGGAACAGATAAAACTCCTACTGTCCCTTCTGTGTCCCTGCGGCTTCAAGCTGAGCTCAAACTTAGAGGCTTCTCATGGTCCACTGCCCAACAGAAAGTAATTCCCACTCAGTCCAAACATATACAAGATGCAAGTCTAGATATTTTAAGTCTATGTATGTACGTGTAAGTGTGTGCATTTGTAAGTGTATGTGTTTGTGTGTGTGTGTGTGTGTGTGTGTGTGTGTGTGTGTGTGTGTGTGTGTGTGTGTGTGTGTGGCCAACCCAGGAGAAGTTTGTTGTAGATAGCAAAGATGAAAAAAGTAGTTGGAGAGCTAAAAGCTGCTTCCATTAGCAATGGAAGTACAGAGATTAGAGTTTTTCAAACTGATTTCCAGTATTGCCTTGGAAATTATAGTTCAGTAATTGGATGTATCTCAGAAGAGACTTTGAACTTTGAATTTTCTTTTCCTTTTCTTGGATATTATATTTATTTGTATTTCAAATATTATCCCATTCCAGGTTTCCTTTCTGAAGTACCCATACCATCACCCCCACTCCCTGCCTCTCAGAGGGTGCCCCATCCACCCACACAGACCTGCCTTTCCACCCTGGATTGTCACTGAATTGTCACATTAAACCAACTCATGCCCAAGGGCCATTCCTCCCACTGGTGTTTAATAAGGACCTCCTCTGTCTCATATGTGGCTGGAACCATGGGTCCCTCCATGTGTATTATTTGGGTGGTAGTCCAGTTCCCAGGAGCATAGGGTGGGGTGTTCATACTGGTTGACACTGTAGCTCCCTCCCTGGGGCTACAAACACCCTTAGCTCCTTCAGTACCTTCTCTAACTCCTCTGTCAGGGACCCCTCACTCAGACCAGTGGTTGGCTGTGAGCATTTGCCTCTGCATTTTTTTAGATTCTGGCAGAGATTTTCAGGAGCCAGCCATATCAGGCTCTGATCAGCAAGATCTTCCCAGCATCTGCTATAGGTACTGGGTTAAACAACTGCATATGGGATGGATCTCCAGGTAGGACAGTCTCTGGATGGCCTTTCTATTTGTCTGTGCTCACATTTTGTCCACATAATTCATCCTGTGAGTATTCTGTACCATCTTCTAAGACACAGAGGCATCCACACTTTGGTCTTTATTCCTTAGATCCATATGGTCTGTGAATTGTGTCATAGATATTCTGAACTTTTGGGCGAATATCCACTTATCAATGAGTGCATACCATGTGTGCTTCTTTGTAACTAGATTATCTAACTTGGGATATTTTTTTACGTCCATACATTTGCCTAAAAATTTCATGAACTCAAAGTTTTTAATCGCTGAATAGAATTCCATTTTATAAATGTACAACATTTTGTTTATGCACTCCTCTGTTGAGGGACAACTGGGTTGTTTTCAACTTCTAGCTATTATGAATATAGCTTCTATGAAGGTATTCGTGCATGTGCCACTCAAAGACTCAAATGTTTGAACAAGCCTATGGGGGACAGGGAGTCAATGTGATGGTTTGTATATGTTTATCCCAGAATAGCACTATTTTAATGTGAGGTCCTGTTGGAATAGGTCTGACACACTGGGTGTGGTCTTTAAAACTCTCAGGTTCTTGGAAACCAGTATTCTGCTAGCACCCTTCAGATGAAGATGTAGAGCTCTCAGCTTTGCTTAAACCAAGCCTGTTTGGATTCTGTCATGCTCTCCTGCCTTGATGATACTGGACTGAACCTTTACACCTCTAAGTCAGTGCCAATTAAATGTTGTCCACTATAAACTTGCCTTAGTTGTTTATATATATATAAACAGCTATAGCTGCCCAGTGCGACTTCAGCAGTAACATATCCTTGCAACTAATGTGCTTGCAGGTCACAGATGCAGTGAAAATTGTCTCTCCTTTATATTGAGAGGGTGAATAATGTCTCAGACTCTGAATCTATGTTGTTAGTGCATTATCATCAATGAAGCTCTTAAAGTCATCTGCTTTCCTATTGGGAGTGGAATTTGGCTCTAAAAGTTCTCATTTATAATTAGGTGTAAAAGGGAAAGATCATCTATATGTAGAAGTGATATATGCCACTGCCTCTATGTGACTGATGTCCACAACTCTCTCTATGGTGGACTGTGGCTACATGACAGGGGCCTGGTATCAGGAACAGACAAAGCTCCTACTGTCCCTCTTGTGTCTCCAGAGTTTCAAACAAGCTCAATCTTAGAGGTTAATTCTCATGTTTCACATCCCAAAAGAAATTAATTCCCACTCAGACCAAAATGTATACAAGATCCAAGTCTAGATGCTATACTTTTGTTTGTGTGTGTGTGTGTGTGTGTGTGTGTGTGTGTGTGTGTGTGTGTGTGTAGCCATTCAAGGAGAAAGAAGTTTTTTTTGTAGTCAGCAATGATGAAATAAAAGTTGGAGAGCTATAGACTGCTTTCACATTAGCCATGGAGATACAGAATTTGGAGTTTGCCAACCTGGTTTCCAGTCTTTTTTTAAAAATATTTTCTTTATATACATTTCAAATGCTATCCTGAAATTTCCCTATACCCTCCCTCTACCCTGTTCCCCTACCCACCCATTTCTGCTTCCTGGCCCTGGCTTTCCCATCTATTGGGGCATATAAATTTTGTGCTACCAAGGGGCCAAATGATGGCCAACTAGGTCATCTTCTAATACATATGCATCTAGAGATATAAGCTCTGGGGTACTGGTTAGTTTATATTGTTGTTTCACCTATAGGGTTGCAGACACCCTTCAGCTCCTTGGTTGCTTTCTCTAGCTTCTCCATTGGGGGCCCTGTGTTCCATTTTATAGATGACTGTGAGCATCTGCTTCTGTATTTGCCAGGCACTGGCATACCCTCATATGAGACAGCTATATTATGGTCCCTTCAGCAAGACCTTTCTGGAATTGTGCAATAGTTTCTGGGTTTGATGGCTGATTATGGGATAGATACCCAGGTGGGGTCATCTCTGGATAATCCATCCTTTCATCTTAGCTACAAACTTTGTCTCTGTAACCACCTTACATAGGTATTTTGTTCCCTATTCTAAGGAGAAATGATGTATCCACCCATTGGTCTTCCCTCTTCTTGATTTTCTTGTGGTTTGAAAATAGTATCTTGGGTGTTCCATGTTTCTGGGCTAATATCTACTTATCTGTGAGTGCATATCTAATGACTTCTTTTGTGATTGGATTACCTCACTAAGGATGATATCCTCCAGGTACCTCCATTTGTCCAAGAATTCATAAATCCATTGTTATTAATTGCTGAGTAGTACTTCATTGTGTAAATGTACCACATTTCCTGTATCCATTCTTCTGCTGAGGTACATCTGGGTTCTTTCCAACTTCTGGCTACTATAAATAAGGCTGCTATGAACATAGTGGAGCAGGTGTTCTTATCAGATAGAACTTCATTGGCTATATGCCCAAGAGTGGTATTGCTGGATCTTCAGGTAGTATTATGTCCAATTTCCTGAGGAAAATACAGACTGACTTCCAAAGTGGTTGTACAAGCTTGCAATTTCAACCGGGAGTGGAGGAGTGTTTTTCTTTCTCCACATCCTTGCCAGCATCTGCTGTCACCTGAATTTTTGATTTTAGCCATTCTGACTGGTGTGAGGTGGAATTTAAGGGTTATTTTGATTTGCATTTCCCTGATGATTAAGGATGTTGAACATTTTTCAGGTGCTCCTCAGCCATTCAGTATTCCTCAGTTGAGAATTCTTAGTTTAGCTCTGAACCCTATTTTCAATGGGTTTATTTGAAGTTCTGGAGTCCAGCTTCTTGAGCTCTTTGTATATATTGGATATCAGTCCCCTATCAGATTTGGAGAACTTTGATCCACTTAGACTTGATCTTTCTACAAGAAGATAAGAATGGATCAATTCTCGTTATTCTACATGATAACCGCCAGTTTTGACAGCACCATTTGTAGAAAATGCTGTCTTTTTTTCCACTGGATGGTTTTAGCTCCCTTGTCAAAGATTAAGTGAAAATGGCTGTGAGGATTCGTTTCTGGGTCTTCACTTCTATTCCATTAATCTGCCTGTCTGTCAATGTACCAGTACCATGCAGTTTTTATCACAATTGCTCTGTAGTACAGCTTTAATGTCAGGCATGATGATTCCACCAGAGGTTCTTTTATTGTTGAGAATAGTTTTTGCAATCCTAAGGTTTTTTTTTTCCAGATGAATTTGCAAATTGCCCTTTCTATCTCAGTGAAGAATCGAGTTGGAGTTTTGATGGGGATTGCATTGAATCTATAGATTGCTTTTGGCAGGATAGCCATTTTTACTACATTGATTCTGCCAATCCATGAGCATGGGAGTTCATTCCAACTTCTGAGATCTTCCTCATTTTCTGTCTTCAGAGACTTGAAGTTCTTATCATACAGATCTTTCACTTCCTTAGTTAGACTCACACCAAGGTATTTTATATTATTTATGACTATTGATAAAGGTGTTGTTTCCCTAAATTCTTAATCAGTCTGTTTATCCTTTGTGTAAAGTAAGGCCATTGATTTGAGTTAATTTTATATCCAGCTACTGTACTGAGGATTAGGAACTCTCTGGTGGAATTTTTGGGGTCACATATATACAATCATATCATCTGTAAATAGTGATATTTTGACTTCTTCCTTTCCAATTTGTATCCCCTTGATGTCCTTTTGTTGTCGAATTGCTCTGGCTAGGACTTCAAGTACTATATTGAATAGGTAGGGAGAAAGTGGGCATCCTTGTCTAGTCTCTGATTTTAGTGGAGTTGCTTCGAGTTTCTGTCTGTTTAGTTTGATGTTGGCTCCTGGTTTGCTGTAGATTGCTTTTGGTATGTTTTGGAATGGACCTATAATTCCTGATCTTTCCAAAACTTTTATCATGAAAGGGTGTTGGAATTAGTCACATGCTTTCTCAGTATCTAACGAGATGATCATGTGGTTTTTGTCTTTGAGTTTGTTTATATAGAAGATTACTTTGATGGATTTCCATATATTAACCATCCCTGAATCCCTAGGATGAACACTACATGGTAAGGATGGATAATCATTTTGATGTGTTCTTGGATTCAGGTTGGGAGAATTTTATTGAGTATTTGTGTATCAATAATCATAAGGGAAATTGGTCTAAAATTCTCTTTCTTTGTTGTAGTCCACACACATACTTGTGCAGACTAGGCACTGAGGATCCTGGACCCAAGATGGTGCCCACAGGTGCCTGGTTTCCAGTCTTGCTTTGGAAATTAAAGTTAGGAAATTGGATGAATCTCAGAAGAGAATTTGAACTTTTTTTTCCTTCTCTTGGATGTTTATTGATTTATATTTCAAATAGTATCCACTTTCCAGTTTTCCATTCTGGAAGCCTCCATTGTATCAGCCCAATCCCTGCTGATAAGAGGGTGCTCCCCTGCCTCCCCACACCTGCCTTCCCACACCCCTGACATTCCACAGCATTGGGGCATTGAACAACCACAGAACCAAGGGCCATTCCTCCCACTGAGGTCCAACAAGGACATTCTCTGCCTCATATGTGGCTACAGACATAGGTCCCACCATGTGTATTATTTGGTTTTTGGTTCAGTCCCCAAGAGCTCTAGGGCTGAAGAGTTCTGGCTTGTTGAAACTGTAGTTCCCACCAGTGAGCAGCAAAACCCCTCACCTCCTTCAGTACCTACTCTACCTTCTCTGTCAAGGACACCTAGCTCAGGCAAGTGGTTGGCTGTGAGCATTTGTCTATGTATTTTCTAGATTCTGGCAGAGACCTTCAGAAGACAGCCATATCAGACTCTGATCAGCAAGAGGTTCCCAACATCAGCAATAGTGTCTGGGTTTTGCAACTGCATTTGGGATGCATCTCCAAGTAGGACAGTCTCAGGTTGGCCTTTCCTTTCGATTCTGCTTCACATTTTGTCCCCATAATTCCTCCTGTGAGTATTCTGTTCCCTCTTCTAAGAAGCATCCACACTTTGGACTTCCTTCTAGATGTTCATATGGTCTGTGAATTGTATCTTGGATATTCTGAACTTTTCAGCTAATATACACTTATCAGTGAGTACATACCATGTGTGTACTTTTGTGATAGGGTTACCTCACTCAAGATGATACTTTCAGATTCCATACATTTGCCTGCAAATGTCATGAAGTCCTTGTTTTTAATAGCTGAGTATTTCTCAATTATGTAAATGTACTTCATTTTCTGTATGCATTCCACTGTTGAGGGACATTTGGGTTATTTCCAGCTTCTACCTATCATGAATATGTTTTCTATGAATGTGTTGGAGCATGTGCTACCCAAGTACTCAAATGCTTAAACAAGCCTAAGGTGGCCAGGAAGTCAATGTGATAGTTTGTATGTGTTCAGCCCTGAATAGCCTTATTTTATAGTGAGGTCCTGTTGGAATAGGTCTGACACACTGGGTGTGGGCTTTAAAACTCTCAGGTTCTTGGAAGGCAGTATTTTGCTAGAACCCTTCAGATGACAATGTAGAGCTCTCAGCTCTGTTTGCACCATGCCTGCCTGGATACTGTCATGCTCTCCTGCCTTGATGATACTCAACTGAACGAATACACCTGTAAGTAAGCCCCAATTAAGTGGCATCCTTCATAAACTTGCCTTGGTCATGCTCTGTGTTCACAGCAGTAAAACTCTAAACATGACACGTGACACATATGAATAGTAAATACAGATTGCAGTAGTATTTACTGAAAAACACTCTTATTTCTAAACTTTGACTCAGAGTCTTCCTTTCCATCATTCCTATAATCATCCTCACTCCACCTTCACAGGACTGTTCAACTTGACAATGGCAGAAATGATGCAGCTCTGCATCCTGATATTAATACCTGTTATATTCTAAAAGCTTGGTACTTCTTGAAGACCACATAAGCTAGTTAGCAAAACACCTAAAACTCACTTAAAACTTAAGACTGTACTTTTCTACTCTGTTGCAGAATCTTGTGTTGCCTATGGCCTTGGTCCTGATGAGATGCTTCAAAACTTTACTAAAAAGTCTGGGTCCACATCAACCCCTACTATACCTAAGTTTACAAGGAAATTTGTGTTTCAGGAAGTTAAATGACCTGCTTCATTTACAAATTCTGGAGTTCTGAATAGGAAGTAATGACTTAATACTTTGAAAGGGCTTTTTCTTTGCTCAAAACTTGGTGGAATTTACACATTAAATTCATATTATGTTTTACTCCCAGCCAATCCAAAGTTCTAGTCTTTCACACAATACTAACATACTTTTATAATGCATAATCATAGTTTCCCTTTTTGTTGATTTATGAAAGAAGAAATATGTCAATGAAAGTGTTCACAGTTATCCATATTGACAAGGCATGGGGTACTCCAGGGACATCCTAATCAACAGCATGTAATTCATGGATGTCATTCTGCAAAGCTGAAAAAGCATAATATGTCTTAAAGAAATATACACAAAAAAACACTACTTAAATGACTGCATCTAAACAAAACTACAAGCTACACTTCTCTAAGTCTGGTCAGTTCCAAGGCAGCTTTCTGTACCTCCAGGGTTTCTGTCACACAAAGGATGTGGTTATAACAACTGAGTCTTGCACGGTAATAGACCGTAGAGTCCTCAGATGTCAGGCTGCAGAGCTCCATGTTGGCTGTGCTGGAGGACTTGTCTACAGTCAATGTTGCTTTGCCCTTGAACTTCTGGTTGTTGCTAGTATCACCATTGTAAGGAATAATAAGTAGAATCCACTAAAGGCTCTTTTCATGGCTCTGCTTCACCCAGTGCATGTAGTAGCCAGTAAATGAGTAACCAGAAGCCTGGCAGGATATCTTCACTGAAGCCCCAGGTTTCACCACCACAGTTCCAGGCTGCTTCAGCTGGACCTCAGAGTGGACACCTGTGAAGAGAAAGACAGAGTGTATATCAGTGACATCCCAGGCCATTTCTCTTCTTCAGATTTGGAACTTTTAAGTCCCTTACCTGCAGTTACTGACAGGAGGAAAAGAAAGACCAAGCTCCATTCCATGGATAGAGTCATTGTGTTCAGGATCTGTGGAGAGGACTCTGATCATAGGTTGTTTCCAGGGTGTTGACATCCCTGTTTTTGACCACCATAGACTTAGGTAGTTTGCATATTAATGAGCAGGGGACTTCTTACTTAAGAACCTAGTCCAACTGGAGAAGAGCTGGAGAGGAAGGACTGAAAGGTACATGGGTCAAGCAGCAGGACTATCCAAATCCAATAACTCCTTTAGGAAATATACCCCATACAAGTTCTATAAGCCCTGCACTGCTGGTACTCTTGTAATTACATGGACGAATCTTTCCATCAATATTTGGCCTATGTCTTTTGTTCTACTCTAGGGATATGTTCACATTTTGATTTACAGATAAGGATTTGTGAAGATGAAGATGGTTCTGAAGGACATAATGTTGATGATAATGATGGAAATATCCATTAGATAAGTGCAGTTTAAAAAGATTTAATGTCTTCAGTAGTACTCCGTCAGATGTTGATAAGGAAGAAGACAAATGAGAAAACTAATGACATGGATATGGAAATTGTTTAATCTTTACTCATTATTGATCTGAGTGCACTAATGCAGTATACTGACTTTGGAATTCTATTTGAAATTGTCACCAAAACACAGAAAATTAAACTGTGCTGTGTCCCAGCTGCATCTCTCCCAAACATCTACTCAAATAACTCTATATTATTACAAAGACAGTTACACATCCATGTTTATTGCTTCTTCATTCACTGAAACTGGGAAATGGAATCCATTAAATTTCCTAACAAAGGACAAATAAACACTGACATTGTCTGGCTTATAGACAATGAAATATTCCTCAGGGTAAACTCATGAACTTTATATGTATACTTCTCTGTAAGAACATGGAATATTTGCTCTATGATGACAACCAGGTCCATAGAAACAAATGCTTCATATTTTCATTTATGTGTGGTTCCATGATTTGAATAATGTACTATGACCATTCCTACCTGCACTCTGTCTATCTGGTTTTCCTTGGGACATTCAAATATGTCTCTCTTACAATATAATGAGCAAGTCTTCTTTATTGGTTATTATATTTATTTACATATCAAATGTTATCTCATTTATCTGGTTCCCCTGCACAAAACTTCTATCTCATCAAACCTGCTTCTGATTCTGTATGTTGCTCCCTTAAACCATATATCCACACTTGACCCATCCCTCTAGAATTCTGTTATGCTGTGTCATCTACCATTTACAGGACAATGAGCCTCCCCTGCCATTGTTGACAGGTAAGCTAATCATCTCTAATACATATGCAGCTGGAGCTATAAGTCCCTCCATGTGTATACATCTACATGCTGAGGTGCTTGGGGCCACTTCCCTTATGTGACTGATATCCACAACTCTATATGGTGGGCTGTGGCTACATGACAGGGGGCTGGTGTCAGGAACAGACAAAGCTTCTACTGTCCCTTCTGTGTCCTTCAGGCTTCAAGCTGAGCTAAAAATCAGAGGCTTCTTCTCATGGTCCACTGCTCAACAGAAAGTAATTCACACTCAGTCCAAACATATACAAGATGCTAGTCTAGATATTGTAAGTCCATGTATATGTATGTACATGAGTGTTTATGTGTTTATGTGTGTGTGTGTGCCTGTGTGTGTTTCAGTGTGTGTGTGTGTGTGTGTTTGTGTGTATTTGTGTGTGTGTGTGTGTGTGTGTGTGTGTGTGTTTGTGTGTGTGTATGTAGCCAACCCAGGAGAACAAAGTTTGTTGTAGTCAACAAAGATGAAAAACCAGTTGGAGAGCAAAAAACTGCTTTGACATTAGCCATGGAGCTACAGAGTTGAAATTTTCCTAGCTGGTTTCCAGTCTTGCTTTAGAAAATAATTTAAGTAATTTAATGATTTTCAGAATAGACTTTGAACTTTGGACTTTCTTTTCCTTTTCTTGATTATTTTATTAATTTATATTTCAAATATTATCCTTTTTCTAGGTTTCCTTTCTGGAAGGCACATCCCATGACCACAACTTCCTGCCCCTAAGAGGGTGCTCCTCTAGGCCCACCCCCACACCTGCCTTCTCTTCCTAGCATTCCACTGCATTAGGGGCATTGAACCACCTCAGGCTCAAGGGCCATTCCTCCCACTGAGATCCAAACAAGGACATCCTCTATCTCATATGTAGATGGAGCCATGTGTTCCTTCATGAGTATTATTTGGTTGGTGGTCCTAACCCTAGGAGCTTGTGGGGGGATGTTCTGGCTGGTTGCTCCCTCAGTGGGGATGCAAACCCTCTCAGATCCTTCAGTCCCTTCTCTAACTCCGGGGACAAGGACCCCTTGCTCAGGCCAGGTTTGGCTGTGACCATTTGATTCTGTATTTTTCAGATTCTGGCAGGGACTTTCAGGGACAGCCATATCAGGTCCCAATCAGCAAGAAATTCCCAGCATTTGCAATAGTATCTGGTTTTGGCAACTGTATATGGGATGAATCTCCAGGTAGGGCAGTCTCTGAATGGCCTTTCCTTTCGTCTATGCTACATATTTTGTCCTCATAATTCCTCCTGTGAGTATTCTGTTCCCTCTTCTAAGATGCACAGAAACATGCACACTTTGGTCTTCCTACTTTAGCTTCATATGGTCTGTGAATTGTATAATACATATTCTGAAATTTTGGCTAACATCCACTTATCAGTGAGTTTCTACATTTGTTTTCTTCTGTGACTGGTTTACCTCACTCACAATGATATTTTCAAGTTCCATCCATTTACATGCTAATTTAATGAAGTCTTGATTTTAATAGCCGAGTAGTATTCCATTCTGTAAATACCTGATATTTTCTGTATACATTCTTCTCTTGAGGGACATTTGGGTTGTTTCCAGCTTCTAACTATTATGAATATGGCTTCTATAGACATATGGGAGCATGTGTTTTATTACATGTTGGCGCATCTTCTGGGATATGTCCAGGAGTGATATAGCTAGGTCCTCAGATAGTACTATGTCCAGTTTTCTAAGAATGTCAACATTTTTGAGATCACTATATTCTATAAAAACTTTGGAAGTTGAACTAAATATACTTTGCATTTTGCTTTGTTTATGTATGACATCCACAGACTCAAATGCTTGAACAAGCCTATGAAGGCTAGGAAATCAATGTGATGTTATGTAAATGCTCAGGGTAGAATAGCACTATTATAAGTTGTGGTCCTATTGGAATAGGTGTGTCACTCTTGGTGTGGGCTATAATAATCTCAGTTGCTTGGAAGTGAGTATTCTGCTCCCATCTGTCAGATGAAGAGGTATAGCTCTCAGCTCTGTTTGGAACCATGCTGGCCTGGATGGTGTCATGCTCTGCTGCCTTGATGATGGTTGACAGAACCTCTACACCTGTAAGCTAGCCCTAATTTAGTATTGTCCTTCATAAACTTGCTTGGAAATGGTCTGTGTTCACAGCAGTAAAACCCTAAACATGACATGTGACACATAGGAATAGTAAATTCAGGATTGCAGTAGTATTAACTGGACAGCATTCTGTGGTTTAGGTATCAGAGAAATTGTGGCTTCATAGAATGAGTTGTGTAAAGTACCTTCTACTTCTATTTTGTGGAATAGTTTGTGCAGAACTGGAATTAGATCTTTTTTTAAGATCAGATAGAACTCTGCACTAAATCCATCTGGTCCTGGGCTTTTTTTTTTTTTTTTTTTTTTTTTTTTTTTGGAAGGGATTTTGAAAGGGCTTTTTTTTTTTTTTGCCCAGACCATGGTGGAATTTTACAGGTAAAATTCATATTATACTTTATTCCCAGCTATTCCAAAGTTCAAGTTTTTTACACAATACAGAAATACTTTTATCATACATAATCACATTTTCCATTTTTTGTTGTTTTATGAAAGAAGAAATTTTTCAAGGAAAGTGTTCACTGTTATCCATATTGACAAGGCATGGGGGTACTCCAGGGACATCCTAGTAAACTGCATGTAATTCATGGATGTCCTTGTGCAAAGCTAAAAAAGAAAAATAGGTCTTTAAGAAATAGACACAAAAACACACTATTCAAATGATTACATTTAATCAAATCTGCAAGCGGCACTTCTCTAAGTCTTGTCAGTCCCAAGGGAGCTTGCTGCACCTCCAAGTTTTCTGACACACTCAGGATGTGTTTGTAGCACTGTGTCTTGCACAGTAATAGACCGCAGAGTCCTCAGAAGTCAGGCTGTTTAGCTCCATGTAGGCTGTGCTGGAGGATGTGTCTACAGTCAATGTGGCCTTGCCCTTGAACTTCTGGTTGTAGCTAGTACCACCATTGTAAGGATAAACAAGTCCAATCCACTCAAGGCTCTTTCCATGGCTCTGCTTCACCCAGTGCATGTAGTAGTCAGTGAATGTGAATCCAGAAGCCTTACAGGATATCTTCACTGAAGGCCCAGGCTTCACCAGCACAGGTCCAGACTGTTGCAGCTGGACCTCAGAGAGGACACCTGTGAAGAGAAAGACCGAGTGGATGTCAGTGACATCCCAAGACATTTCTTTTCTTCAGATTTGGAAATGGTGAGCCCCTTACCTGCAGTTCCTGACAGGAGGAAGAAAAAGATCCAGCTCCACCCCATGGTTGGAGTCAGTGTGTTCAGTGTCTGTGGAGAGGACATTGGGCATGTGTTGTTTTCAGGGTGCTGATATCCCTGTTTTTTAACTACCATAGACTTAGGTAATTTGCATATTCACAAGCAGGGGACTTTGTATATAATAACCAATCCAAATGGAGAATAGCTGGAGAGGAAGGACTTAAAGGTACATAGGTCAAGCAGCAGGATGGTCTAGTCCAAATCCAATAACTCTCTGAGGAAATGGATCCCATACATTTTCTGTGAGCCCTGCACTGCTGGTATTCTTTTAACTACAGGGACAAATCTTTCAATCGGTTTTTGCCCTAATTCCTTTGCTTTACTCTATGGCTAAGTTCACATTTTGATTTACAGATAATGATTTGTGAAGATTAAGATAATGATAAAGATAATGCTGATGGTAATGATGGAAATACCCATTAGCTAAGTGCAGTTTAAAAAGATTTAATGTCTTAATTAGAACATAGTCAGATGTTGATAAGGAAGAAGGCAAATGAGAAAACTAATGACATGGATGTGATGTTGAAAATGTTTAATCTTTACTTATTATTGTTATGAGTATACAAGTAAATATAGCATACTGACTTTGAAATTCTCTTTTAAATTGTTACCAAAAGAGTAAATACAACTGTGCTGGGTCCCACCTTCAAAGCTCCAAATAATATACTCAATTTACTCTATATTACTACAGAGACAACTGCACATCCATGATTATTGCTGCTCCATTCACAGGAGCTTGTAAATAGAGTTCATCTAGATTTACTAAAAAGCAAAAATAGACAAAAAATACTGACAATGTGTGGGTATAGACTATGAAATATTCTTCATTGTTAAAACATGAACTATGGATTGTATACGTATGAGGAAGAACCTAAGAAATATGCTCAATGACTTCATCAAGTCCTTAAAAACAAATGTTTTATGTATTCATTTATGTGTGGTTACATGATTTGAATAATATACTATGATCATTCCTACCTCCACTCTGTCGCTGTGGTTCCCTTGGCATCTTCCAATATATCTCTCTCACAACATCCTGACCATGTTTTTGTTGGTTATTTTATTTATTTGCATATCAAATGTTATCGCCTTTCCCTGCTTCTCCTCCTCAAATCTTTTATCCCTTCCCACCTGTCCCTGCTTCTATGAAGTTGTTCCCCAAACCACATGTCCACTCCTTCCTCATTCCTATGCATTCTCCTATGCTGGGTCATTGAGCCTTCCAAGGACCATGAGCCTCCCTTGCCATGGATAGCAGATAAGGTAATCCACTGATACATATGCAGCTGGAGACATGAGTCCCTCCATATGTACTTGTTGTTTGGCGGTTTAGTCCCTGGGAGCTCTGAGGATTCTGGTCTTATTAACAACATTTAATGATGGACACATATCTAATAGTAAAAGCTCAAAAGCAAACAAACTCTACAGTGGTTTGTAGATATTTATTCTCATTAATTTCTATATCAATTTTGCTGACTTGTCTTTTGAATACTTATATTGTGATTATAGGGTTGCATTTTATGAGTTTCTGAGGTTTGTGTGTGTATGTGAGTGTGTGTGTGTGTGTTTGTGTGTGTGTGGTGTGTGTGTGGTGTGTGTTTCATCATTTTTTTTAATAAACTTTTATGGTATTTTTGTATCTATAGAAAAAACGGAAGAGTTTACATTTGAGTGAGTGGTGGATTTTTCTGGCAAAAGTTTAGAAAGAATATCAGTGATTAGTGTAAATTTTAATATTTATATTTAATTACTTTTATTTTTTTACAACTCAGTCATTGCCTACCTCCAGGTCTATCCTCTGACAGTTCCTCTTCATATTTTTCCTCCCAACTGTCTTCAATAGGATGCCCCACCTTCACAAGGATTCCCAACTCTGTGGGGCTTCATGTATCTCAAGATGTAGGTGCAACTTCTCCCACTAAGGCCAAAGCAGGCCGTCTTCTTTATATATGTGGCAGGGTCTTTGGAAGAGATCCTGTATGATACTGGGATGGTGGATCAGTATCTAAAATATCTCAGGAGTCTAGGTTTATATGTAATAAATAAGAAAATATACATCTTTGAAGTGCTTAAGTGGGAATCTTCACAGTGTGTGAGTATGGAAACATTACATGCCAATCGCAATAGGTGTCTGTAAGTTAAGAAAGGAAACCAGAGGATAGAAAGTATTCCCATACCCACATCTCTTTGTTGGGGATTCTTGGCTCCTTTGTGACCCCTGCTGGTCATGAACTCACCTGAAGGTTAGATTTTTCCATCTTTTACACTATAGCTGCCCAGGGTGACTTCACCAGTACTACATCCTTGCAACTAATGACTCTGCAGGGCACAAATGCAATGAAAATTGTCTCTCCGTTATAATGAGATGGTGACTAATGTCTCAGACTCTGAATCTATGTTGTTAGTACATTATCATCAATGAAGCTCTTAAAGTCACCTGCTTTCCTGTTGGGAATGGAATTTAGCTCTAAGAGTTCTCATTTGTAATTAGGTGTAAAAGGGAAAGATCATCTACATGTGGAAAGGCAATTTGCCATTGCCCCTATGTGACTGATGTCCACAACTCTCTTTATAGTGGGTTGTGGCTACATGACACGGGCCTGGTGCCAGGAACACACAAAGCTCATACTGTCCCTCTTCTATCTCAGGAGTTTCAAGCAAGCTCAAACTTAGAAGTTTCTTCTCATGGTCCACTGCCCAACAGAAAGTAATTCCCACTCAGTCCAAATATATAGAAGATGCAAGTCTAGATGCTATAAGTCTCTCTCTCTCTCTCTCTCTCTCTCTCTCTCTCTCTCTCTCTCTCTCTCTCTCTCTCTCTCTCTCTCTCTCTCTGTGTGTGTGTGTGTGTGTGTGTGTAGCCAACCAAGGAGAAAGAAGTATTTTGTAGTCAACAAAGATGAAAAAGTAGTTGGAAAGCTAAAGACTGCTTTGACATTAGCCATTGAGGTACAGAGTTGGAGTTTGCCAACCTGGTTTCCAGTCTTTTTTTTATATATATAAATTTTCTTTACATACATTTCAAATGATATCCTGAAAGTTCCCTATACCTTCCCTCTGCCCTGGTCCACTACCCATCCATCCACTCCTGCTTCTTGGGCCTGGCATCCCCTCTATTGGGGCATATAATGTTTGCTATACCAAGGGGCCTCTCTTCCCAGTGATGGCCAACTATGTTATCTTCTGCTACATATGCAGCTAGAGATATGAGCTCTGCGGGTACTGGTTAGTTCATATTGTTGTTCCACCTATAGGGTTGCAGACTGCCCTCAGCTCCTTGTGTGTTTTCTCTAGCTTCTCCATTGGGGGCCCTGTGTTCCATTTTATAGATGACTGTGAGCATCCACTTCTGTATTTGCCAAACACTGGCATAGCCTCATAAGAGACAGCTACAACAGGGTCCCTTCAGCAAAATTTTTCTGGTATTATGCAATGGTGTTTGGGTTTGGTAACTGATTATGGGATGGATGACCGGGTGGGGTCATCTCTGGATCATCCATCCTTTTGTCTTAGCTCCAAATTTTGTCTCTATGAACACTTACATGGATATTTCCCTCTTCTTGATTTCCTTGTGTTTTGAAAAGAGTATCTTGGGTGTCCTATGTTTCTGGGCTAGTATCCATTTATCAGTGAGTGCATATCTAATGACTTTTTTGTGTTCACTAAGGATGATATCCTCCAGGTACCTCCATTGCACCAAGAATTTCATAAATCCACTGTTATTAATTGCTGAGTAGTACTCCATTGTGTAAATGTACCATTTTCTGTATCCATTCTTCTGCTGAGGTACATCTGGGTTCTTTCCAGCTTCTGGCTATTATAAATAATGCTGCTATGAACATAGTAGAGCAGGTGTTCTTATTACCAGTTCGAACTTCTTCTGGGTATATGCCCAGGAGAGGTATTGCTGGATCTTCTGGTAGTCTTATGTTCAATTTCCTGAGGAACCTCCAGACTGCCTTCCAGAATCGGTGTACAAGCTTGCAATCCCACCAGCAGTGGAGGAGTGTTTCTCTTTCTCCACATCCTCACCAGCATCTGCGGAAATACGAATTTTTGATCTTAGCCATTCTGACTGGTGTGAAGTGGAATCTCAGGGTTGTTTTGATTTGCATTTCCCTGATGATTAAGAATGTTGAACATTTTTTCAGGTGCTTTTCAGCCATTTGGTATTCCTCAGTTGAGATTTCTTTGTTTAGCTCTGAACCCCATTTTTAAAGGCTTTATTTGAAGTTTTGCAATCCAGCTTCTTGAGCTCTTTGTATATATTGGATATCAGTCCCCAATCAAGTTTAGAATTGGTAAAAATCCTTTCTCAATCTGTTAGTGGCCTTTTTGTGTTATTGACAGTGTCTTTTGCCTTACAGAACCGTTGCAATTTTATGAGGTCCCATTTGTCAATTCTTGATCTTATATTGCAAGCCATTGCTATTCTATTTAGGAATTTTTCCCCTGTGCCCATGTCTTTGAGGTTTTTCCCTACTCTCTCCACTATTAATTTCAGTGTCTCTGATCTTATGTGAAGGTCTTTGATCCACTTAGACTTGAGCTTTCTACAAGAAGGTAAAAATGGATCAATTCGAATGCTTCTACATGATAACCACCAGTTATGCTAGCACCATTTATTGAAAATGCTGTCTTTTATCCACTGAAGGGTTTTAGCTCCCTTATCAAAGATTAAGTGACCATAGGTTTGAGAATTCGTTTCTGGGTCTTCAATTCTATTCTATTGATCTACCTGTCTGTCATTGTACCAGTACCATGCAGTATTTATCATAATTGCTCTGTACTGCAGCTTAATGTCAGGCATGGTGATTCCATGAGAGGATTTATTTTTTAATTTATTATTTTTTCTTTTTTTACTGGGTATTTATTTTATTTATATTTCCAATGCTATCCCAAAAGACCCCACACGCTCCCCCACCCACTCCCCCACACATCCACTCCCAATTCTTGGCCCTGTCGTTCCCCTATACTGAGGCATATAAAGTTTGCACGACTAATGGGCCTCTCTTTCCAATGATAGCCAACTAGGCCATTTTCTGATTCAATTGCAGCTAGAGACACAGATCCGGGAAGGGGGGGCTGGAGAGTTCATATTGTCGTTCCACCTACAGGATTAGAGATCCCTTTAGCTCCTTGGGTACTTTCTCTAGCTCCTCCATTGGGGGCACTGTGATCCATCCAATAACCGACTGTGAGCATCCACTTCTGTGTTTGCTAGGCTCCAGCATAGTCTCACAAGAGAAAGCTTTATCTGGGTCCTTTCAGCAAAATCTTGCTTCTGTATGCAATGATGTCAGCATTTGGAAGCTGATTATGGGATGGATCCCCAGATATGGCAGTCTCTAGATGGCCGATCCTTTTATCACAGCTCCAAACATTGTCTCTGTAACTCCTTCCATGGGTATTTTGTTCCCAATTCTAAGAAGGGGCAAAGTGTCCACACTTTTGTCTTTGTTCTTCTTGAGTTTCGTGTGTGTAGCAAATTGTATCATATCTGGGGTTTCCTGAGTTTCTGGGCTAATATCAATTTATTAGTGAGTACATATTGTGTGAGTTCTTTTGTGATTGGGTTACCTTACTCAGGATGATGCTCTCCATGTCCATCCATTTGCCTAGGAATTTCATAAATTCATTCTTTTTAATAGCTGAGTAGTACTCTATTGTGTAAATATAGCACATTTTGTGTATCCATTCCTCTGTTGAGGGGCATCTGGGTTCTTTCCAGCTTCTGGCTATTATAAATAAGGTTGCTATGAACATAGGGGAGCATGTGTCCTTCTAACCGGTTGGAACATATAATGGATTTATGCCCAGGAGTGGTATTGCAGGATCCTCCAGTAGTAATATGTCCAATTATCTGAAAAACTTCCATCCAGATTTTCAGAGTGGTTGTGCAAGATTTCAATCCCACCAACAATGGAGGAGTGTTCCTCTTTCTCCATATCCTTGCCAGCATCTGCTGTCACCTGAATTTTTGATCTTAGCCCTTCTGACTGGTTTGAGGTGGAATCTTAGGGTTATTTTGATTTGCATTTCCCTGATGATTAAGGATGTTGAACATTTTTTCAGGTGCTTCTCTGCTGTTTGGTATTCCTCAGGTGAGAATTCTTTGTTCAGCTCTGAGCCAAATTTTTTAATGGAGTTATTTGATTTTCTGTAGTCCACCTTCTTGAGTTCTTTACATATATACTGGATATTAGTCCCCTATCTAATTTAGGATAGGTAAAGATACTTTCTCAATCTGTTGGTGGTCTTTTTGTCTAATTGACAGTGTCTTTTGCCTTGTAGAAGCTTTGCAACTTAATGAGGTCTCTTTTATTGACAATTGATGTTACAGCACAAGCCATTGCTGTTCTATTCAGGAATTTTTCCCTGTGCCCATATCTTCCAAGCTTTCCCATACTTTCTCCTCTATAAGTTTCAGTGTCTCTGGTTTTATGTGGAGTTCCTTAATTCACTTAGATTTGACCTTAGTACAAGGAGATAGGAATGGATCAATTCACATTTTTCTACATGATAACCGCCAGTTGTGCCAGCACCATTTGTTGAAAATGCTGTCTTTTTTCCACTGGATTGTTTTAGATTCCTTATAAAAGATCAAGTGATAGGAGTGTGGGTTTATCTCTGGGTCTTCAATTCTGTTCCATTGGTCTTCTTGTCTGTTGCTATACCAGTACCATGCAGTATTTATCACAATTGCTCTGTAGTACAGCTTTAGGTCAGGGATGGTGATTCCACCAGAGCTTCTTTTATCCTTAAGAAGAGTTTTTGCTATCCTAGGTTTTTTGTTATTCCAGAAGAATCTGCTGATTGCCCTTTCTAATTCAATGAAGAATTGAATTGGAATTTTGATGGGGATTACATTGAATATGTAGATTGCTCTTTGCAAGATAGCCATCTTTACAATGGTGATCCTGCCAATCCATGAGCATGGGAGATCTTTCCATCTTCTGAGATCTTCTTTAATTTCTTTCTTCAGAGACTTGAAGTTCTTATCATACAGATCTTTCACTTCCTTAGTTAGAGTCACACAAGGTATTTTATATTATTTGTGACTTTTGAGAAGGGTGTTGTTTCCCGAATTTCTTTCTCAGCCAGTTTATCCTTTGTGTACAGAAATGCTATTGACTTGTTTGAGTTAATTTTATATCCAGCTACTTGAATGAAGCTGTTTATCAGGCTTAGGAGTTCTCTGGTGGAATTTTTAGGGTCACTTATATATACTATCATATCATCTGGAAAAAGTGATATTTTGACCTCCTCCTTTCCAATTTGTATCCCCTTGATCTCCTTTTGCTGTCGAATTGCTCTCTCTAGGACTTCTAGCACAATGTTGAATAGGTAGGGAGAGAGTGGGCAGCCTTGTCTAGTTCCTGATTTTAGTGGGATTGCTTCCAGCTTCTCACCATTAACTTTGATGTTGGTTACTGGTTTGCTGTAGATTGCTTTTATCATGTTTAAGTATGGGCCTTGAATTCCAGATCTTTCCAAGACTTTTATCATGAATGGGTGTTGGATTTTGGCAAATGCCTTCTCTGCATCTAAGGAGATGATCATGTGGTTTTTGTCTGTGAGTTTGTTTATATACTGGATTACGTTGATGGATTTCCATATATTGAAACATCCCTGCATCTCTGGGATGAAACCTACTTGGTCAGGATGGATGATTGTTTTGATGTGTTCTTAAATTCCATTAGCAAGAACTTTATTGAAGATTTTTGCATCGATAATGATAAGGGAAATTGGTCTGATGTCCTCTATCTTTGTTGAGTCTTTTTATGGTTTAGGTATCAGGGTAATTGTGGCTTTATACAATGAGTTGGATAGAGTACATTCTGTTGCTATCTTGTGGAATAGTTTGTGAAGAACTGGGATTAGATCTTCTTTGAACGTCTGATAGAACTGCAGTAAACACTTCTGGTCCTGGGCATTTTTGGTTGTGAGACTATTAAGGACTCCTTGTATTTCTTTTTGGGATATCAACTGTTTATATCATTAACCTGATCTTGATTTAACTTTGGTACCTGGTATCTGCCTAGAAACTTGTCCATTTCATCCAGGTTTTCCAGTTTTGTTGAGTATTGTCTTTTGTAAAAGGATCTGATGGTGTTTTGGATTTCTTCAGGATCTGTTTTTATGTCTCCCTTTTCATTTCGGATTTTGTTAATTAGAATGCTGTCCCTGTGCCCTCAAGTGAGTCTGGCTAAGGGTTTATCTATCTTGTTGATTTTCTCAAAGGACCAGCTTCTCGTTTGGTTGATTCTTTGAATAGTTCTTCTTATTTCCACTTCGTCGATTTCACCCCTGTGTTTGGTTAATTCCTGCTGTCTACTCCTCTTGGGTGAATTTGCTTCCTTTTGCTCTAGAGCTTTTAGGTGTGTTGTCAAGCTGCTAATGTGTGCTCTCTCTAGTTTCTTGTTGGAGGCACTCAGAGCTATGAGTTTTCTTCTTAGAAATGCTTTCATAGTGTCCCATAAGTTTGTGTATGTTGCGGCTTCATTTTCATTAAACGACAAAAAGTTCTTAATTTATTTCTTTATTCCTTCCTTGACCAAGGTATCACTGAGAAGAGTGTCATACAGTTTCCACATGAATTTTGGCTTTCAATTATTTATTTTGTTATTGAAGATCAGACTTAGTCCATGGTGATCTGGTAGGATGCATGGGAAATTCTTTATATTTTTGTATATGTTGAGGCTTGTTTTGTGATAATTATGTGGTCAATATTGGAGAACATCCCGTGAGGTGCTGAGAAGAAGGTATATCCTTTTGTTTTAGGATAAAATATTCTGTAGATATCTGTTAAGTCCATTTGTTTCAACACTTCTGTTAGTTTCACTGTGTCCCTGTTTAGATTCTGTTTCCATTATCTGTCCATTGATGAAAGTAGAATGTTGAAGTCTCCCACTATTATTGTGTGAGTTGCAATTGGTGCTTTGAGCTTTACTAAAGTTTCTTTAATGAATGTGGCTGCCCTTGTATTTGGAGCATAGGTATGCAGATTTCAGAGTTCCTGTTGGATGTTTTTACCTTTGATGAGTCTGAAGGGCCCCTACTTGTCTTTTTTGATGACTTTGGGTTGGAAGTCGATTTTATTAGACGGGCTACTCCAACCGGCCACCTTCTTGGTCAGAGCACAGGTGTCTGCCCGGTCTGAGAGGCTTCTACCTCAGGTTCTGCAGAAGCCACCTAGGTTCCGAGATTCCACAGAGGGCAGTCTGCACAGGTGAGAGTGTGGAATACAGAGGCCAGCAATTTCTGGGATAGCCAAGAGCCACAAAGCCTCTGAGGTGGCACCATTTTCGGCTCCAGACAACAGGCCACCTTCCTGGTCAGAGCACAGGTGTCCGCCCGGCCTGGAAGATTTCTGCCTCAGGTTCCACAGGAGCCACCTTGGTTCCTCTGTGGAAAGTAGTCTACACAGGTGAGAGTGTGGACTACTGAAACAATGGCTTCTGTGACAGGCCAAAGCAACACAGCTTCTCTGAAAGATCCCATTTTGGGCCTTCATCTTCGGACAGGAGGAGGTCCAAACACCAGATAACTGTGCACCTTCCCTGAAAGAGGAGAACTTGCCTGCAGAGACTGCTCTGACCACTGAAACTCAGAGGAGAAATCTAGTCTCCCAGGTCTGCTGATAGAGGGTAACAAAATCACCAGAGGAACAATCTCTAAACAGAGACAACTATAACAACTAACTCCAGAGATTACCAGATGGCAAAAGGTAAACATAAGAATCTTACTAACAGAAACCAGGACCACTCACCATCATCAGAACCCAGCACTCCCACTTCTCCCAGTCCAGGGCACCCCAACACACCTGAAAAGCTACACCTGGATTTAAAAGCATATCTCATGTTCATGGTAGAGAACATCAAGGACTTAAATAACTCACTTAAAGAAATATAGGAGAACACTGCTAAACAAGTAGAAGAAATTAAAGAGGAAACACAAAAATCCCTTAGAGAATTGCAGGAAAACATAACCAAACAGGTAGAAGACATTAAAGAAGAAACACAAAAATCCCTTAAAGAATTGCAGGAAAACACAACCAAACAGATGATGGAATTGAATAAAACCATCCAAGACCTAAAAAGGGAAGTAGACACAATAAAGAAAACCCAAAGTGAGGCAATGCTGGATATAGAAACCCTAGGAAAGAAATCTGGAACCATAGATGCGAGCATCAGCAACAGAATATGAGAGATGGAAGAGAGAATCTCAGGTGCAGAAGATTTCATAGAGAACATCAGCACAACAATCAAAGAAAATGGGAAATGCAAAAAGATCCTAACTCAAAACATCCAAGAAATCCAGGACACAATGAGAAGACCAAACCTACGGATAATAGGAGTGGATGAGAATGAAGATTTTCAACTCAAAGGACCAGCAAACATCTTCAACAAAATTATTGAAGAAAACTTCCCAAATCTAAAAAAGAGATGCCCATGAACATACAAGAAGCCTACAGAACTCCAAATAGACTGGACCAGAAAAGAAATTCCACACGACACATAATAATCAGAACAACAAATGCACTAAATAAAGATAGAATACAAAAAGCAGTAAGGGAGAAAGGTCAAGTAACATATAAAGGCAAGCCTATCAGAATTACACCAGATTTTTCACCAGAGACTATGAAAGCCAGAAGAACCTGGACAGATGTTATACAGACACTAAGAGAACACAAATTCCAGCCCAGGATATTATACCCAGCCAAACTCTCAATTACCATAGATGGAGAAACCAAAGTATTCCACAACAAAACCAAATTCACCCATTACCTCTCCACGAATCCAGCCCTTCAAAGGATAATAACAGAAAAAAAAACCAATAGAAGGACGGGAACCATGCCCTAGAAAAAAACAAGAAGGTAATCCCCCAACAAACCTAAAAGAAGACAGCCACAAGAACAGAATGCCAAATTTAACAACAAAAATAACAGGAAGCAACAATTACTTTTCCATAATATCTCTTAATATCAATGGACTCAACTCCCCAATAAAAACACATAGACTAACAAACTGGCTACACAAACAAGACCCAACATTTTGCTGCTTACAGGAAACTCATCTCAGAGAAAATGATAGACACTACCTCAGAATGAAAGGCTAGAAAACAATTTTCCAAGCAAATGGTATGAAAAAACAAGCTGGAGTAGCCATTCTATTATCTAACAAAATCGACTTCCTACCCAAAATAATCAAAAAAGACAAGGAGGGGCACTTCATACTCATCAAAGGTAAAAAACTCCAAGAGGAACTCTCAATTCTGAATATATATGCACCAATATATGTATTTTAGTAAAGCTCAAAGCACACATTGCACCTCACACAATAATATTGGGAGACTTCAAGACACCACTTTCACCAATGGACAGAATATGGAAAAAGAAACTAAACAGGGACACAGTGAAACTAACAGAAGTGATGAAACAAATGGACTTAACAGATATCTACAGAACATTTTATCCTAAAACAAAAAGATATACCTTCTTCTCAGCACCTCATGGTACCTTCTCCAATATTGACCACATAATTGGTCACAAAACAAGCCTCAACATATACAAAAATATTGAAATTGTCCCATGCATCCTATCAGATCACCATAGACTAAGGCTGATTTTCAATAACAAAATAACTAATAGAAAGTCAACATTCACTTGGAAATTGAACAACACTCTTCTCAATGATAACTTGGTCAAGGAAGGAATAAAGAAAGAAATTAAGGACTTTTTGGAGTTTAATAAAAATGAAGCCACAACATACCCAAACTTATGGGACACAATGAAAGCATTCCTAAGAGGAAAACTCATAGCTCTGAGTGCCTCCAACAAGAAACTAGAGAGAGCACACATTAGCAGCTTGACAACACACCTAAAAGCTCTAGAACAAAAGGAAGCAAATTCACCCAAGAGGAGTAGAAGGAAGGAAATAATCAAACTCAGGGGTGAAATCAACCAAGTGGAAACAAGAAGAACTATTCATAGAATCAACCAATCAAGGAGCTGGTTCTTTGAGAAAATTAACAAGATAGATAAACCCTTAGTCAGACTCACTAGAGGGCACAGGGACAAAATCCTAATTAAAAAAAATCAGAAATGAAAAGGGAAACATAACAACAGATCCTGAAGAAATCCAAAACACCATCAGATCCTTCTACAAAAGGCTATACTCAACAAAACTGGAAAACCTGGATGAAATGGACAAGTTTCTAGACAGATACCAGGTACCAAAGCTCAATCAAGATCAGGTTAATGATCTAAACAGTCCTATATCCCCTAAAGAAATAAAAGCAGGCATTAATAGTCTCCCAACCAAAAAAAGCTCAGGACCAGATGGGTTTAGTGCAGAGTTCTATCAGACCTTCAAAGAAGACATAATTCCAGTTCTTCACAAACTATTCCACAAAATAGAAACGGAAGGTACTCTACCCAATTCATTCTATGAAGCCACAATTACTCTGATATCTAAACCACAAAAAGACCCAACAAAGATAGAGAACTTCAGACCAATTTCCCTTATGAATATCGATGCAAAAATCCTCAATAAAGTTCTTGTTAACCGAATCCGGGAACACATCAAAACAATCATCCATCCTTACCAAGTAGGTTTCATTCCAGGGATGCATGGATGGTTCAATATACGGAAATCCATCAACTTAATCCAGTATATAAACAAACTCAAAGACAAAAACCACATGATCATCTCGTTAGATGCTGAGAAAGCATTTGCCAAAATCCAACACCAATTCATGATAAAAGTCTTGGAAAGATCTGGAATTCAAGGCCCATACTTAAACATGATAAAAGCAATCTACAGCAAACCAGTAGCCAACATCAAAGTAAATGGTGAGAAGCTGGAAGCAATCCCACTAAAATCAGGAACTAGACAAGGCTGTCCACTCTCTCCCTACCTATTCAACATTGTACTTGAAGTCCTAGCCAGAGCAATTCGATAACAAAAGGAGATCAAGGGGATACAAATTGGAAAGGAAGAAGTCAAAATATCATTTTTTGCAGATGATATGATAGTATATATAAGTGACCCTAAAAATTCCACCAGAGAACTCCTAAGCCTGATAAACAGCTTCAATCAAGTAGCTGGATATAAAATTAACTCAAACAACGCAATTGCATTTCTGTACACAAAGGATAAACAGGCTGAGAAAGAAATTCGGGAAACAACACCCTTCTCAAAAGTCACAAATAATATAAAATACCTTGGCGTGACTCTAACTAAGGAAGTGAAAGATCTGTATGATAAGAACTTCAAGTCTCTGAAGAAAGAAATTAAAGAAGATCTCAGAAGATGGAAAGATCTCCCATACTCATGGATTGGCAGGATCACCATTGTAAAGATGGCTATCTTGCAAAAAGCAATCTACATATTCAATGCAATCCCCATCAAAATTCCAATTCAATTCTTCATTGAATTAGAAAGGGCAATCAGCAGATTCTTCTGGAATAACAAAAAACCTAGGATAGCAAAAACTCTTCTCAAGGATAAAAGAACCTCTGGTGGAATCACCTTGCCTGACCTAAAGCTGTACTACAGAGCAATTGTGATAAAAACTGCATGGTATTGGTATAGTGACAAACAAGTAGACCAATGGAACAGAACTGAAGACCCAGAGATGAACCCACACACCTATGGTCACTTGATCTTTGACAAGGGACCTAAAATCATCTAGAGGAAAACAGACAGCATTTTCAACAAATGGTGCTGGCACAACTGGTGGTTATCATGTAGAAAAATGTGCATTGATCCATTTCTGTCTCCTTGTACTAAGGTCAAATCTAAGTGGATTAAGGAACTCCACATAAAACCAGAGACACTGAAACTTATAGAGGAGAGAGTAGGGAAAAGCCTCAAAGAAATGGGTACAGGGGAAAAAAATTCCTGAATAGAACAGCAATGGCTTGTGCTGTAAGATCGAGTATCGATACATGGTACTTCATAAAATTGCAAAGCTTCTGCAAAGCAAAAGACACTGTCAATAAGACAAAAAGGCCACGAACAGATTGGGAAAGGATCTTTACCTACCCCAAATCGGATAGGGGACTAATATCCAATATATATAAAGAACTCAAGAAGATAGACTCCAGAAATTCAAATAACCCCATTAAAAAATGGGGCTCAGAGCTGTACAAAGAATTCTCACCTGAGGAATACCGAATGGCTGAGAAGCACCTGAATGAATGTTCAACATCCTTAATCATCAGGGAAATGCAAGTCAAAACAACCCTGAGATTCCACTTCACTCCAGTCAGAATGGCTAAGATCAAAAATTCAGGTGACAGCAGATGCTGGCGAGGATGTGGAGAAAGAGGAACACTTCTCCATTGTTGGTAGGATTGCAAGCTTGTACAACCACTCTGTAAATCAGTCTGGGGGTTCCTCAGAAAATTGGACATAGTACTACCGGAGGATCCTGCAATACCTCTCCTGGGCATATATCCAGAAGATGTCCCAACCGGTAAGAAGGACACATGCTCCACTATGTTCATAGCAGCCTTATTTATAATAGCCAGAAGCTGGAAAGAACCTAGATGCCCCTCAACAGAGGAATTGATACAGAAAATGTGGTACATTTACACAATGGAGTACTACTCCGCTATTAAAAAAATGAATTTATGAAATTCCTAGGCAAATGGAGGGACCTGGTGGGCATCATCCTGTGTGAGGTAACCCAATCACAAAGGAACTAGCACCATATGTATTCACTGATAAGTGGATATTAGCCCAGAAACTTAGAATACCCAAGATATAAGATATAATTTGCTAAACACATGAAATTCAAGAAGAACGAAGACCAAAGTGTGGACACTTTGCCCCTTCTTAGAAATGGGATTAAAACACCCATGGAAGGAGTTACAGAGACAAAATTTGGAGCTGTGATGAAAGGATGGACCATCTAGTGATTGCCATATGCAGGGATCCATCCCATAATCAGCTTCCAAATGCTGACACCATTGCATACCCTAGCAAGATTTTGCTGAAAGGACCCAGATATAGCTGTCTCTTTTGAGACTGTGCCGGGGCCTAGCAAACACAGAAGTGGATGATCACTGTCAGCTATTTGATGGGTCACACGGCCCTCAATGGAGGAGCTAGAGAAATTACCCAAGGAGCTAAAGGGAACTGCAACCCTATAGGTTGAACAACAATATGAACTAACTAGTACCCTGGAGCTCTTGTCTCTAGCTCCATATGTATCAAAAGATGGCCTAGTCGGCCATCACTGCAATGAGAGGCCCATTGGACTTGCAAACTTTATATGCCCCAGTACAGGGGAACCCCAGGGCCAAAACGGGGGAGTGGGTGGGTAGGGGATTGGGGGGGTGGTTATGGGGGATTTTTGGGATAGCATTGAAAATGTAAACGAGGAAAATACCTAATTTAAAAAAAAAGAAATATATAGAACCTACTGAGTCCAAAAAAAAAAAAAAAAAAAAAAAAACTTTGAAAGGGCGTTTTCTTTGCTCAGAATTTGGTGAAATTTTACAGGTCAAATTCATATTATACTTTATTCCCAGCTATTTCAAAGTTCAAGAGTTTTACGCAACACAAACATAATTTTATCATCCAGTTTCCCTTTTTCGTTGTTTTATAAAAGAAGAAATATGTCACTGAGATTGTTCACTGTTATCCATATTGAAAAGGCATGTACTACTCTAGGGATGTCCTAATCATCCATGTAATTCATGGATGTCCTTCTGAAAAGCTGAAAAAGCACAATGGGTTTTTAAGAAATAGACACAAAAACACACTACCCAAAGGAATACATCTAAGCAAATCTACAAGTGACACTTCTCTAAGTCTTGTCAGTCCCAAGGGAACTTGCTGTACCTCCAAGTTTTCTGACACACTAAGGATGTGTTTGTAGTACAGTGTCTTGCACAATAATAGACTGCAAAGTCCTCAGATGTCAGGCTCAGGAGCTCCATGTGGGCTGTGCTAGAGGATTTGTCTACAGTCAATGTGGCCTTGCCCTTGAACTTCTGGTTGTAGAAAGTATCACCATTGTAAGGATTAATACGTCCAATCCACTCAAGGCTCTTTCCATGGCTCTGCTTCACCCAGTTCATAAAGTAGCCAGTAAATGAGTAACCAGAAGCCTTGCAGGATATCTTCACTGAAGCCCCAGGCTTCACCAGCTCAGGTCCAGACTGCTGCAGCTGAACCTCAGAGAACACACCTGTGAAGAGAAAGACAGAGTGTATGACAGTGACATCCCAGGCCATTTCTTTTCTTCAAATTTGGAACTGGTGAGCCTCTTACCTACAGTTACTGACAGGAGAAAGAGAAAGATCCAGCTCCATCCCATGGTTAGAGTCAGTGTCTTCAGGGACTGTGGAGAGGACAGTGATCATAGGTTGTTTTTAGGGTGTTGACATCCCTGTTTTTAACCACTGTAGACTTAGGTAATTTGCATATTCATGAGCAGGGAACTTCATATGTAAGAACCAATCCAAATGGAGAATAGCTGGAGAGGAAGGTCTTAAAGGTACTTGGGACAAGCAGCAGGATGATCCAAATCCAATCACTCTCTGAGGAAATGCATCCCATATAATTTCTGTGAACCCTGCACTGCTGTTATTCTTGTAACTACAGAGACAAATCTCTCTACCGATATTTGGCATAAGTCTGTTACTCCACTCTGGGGCTATGTTCATATTTTGATTTACAGATAATGATTTGTGAAGATCAAAATGAAGATATTGAAAATAATAAAGATGGAAATACCCATTAGCTAAGTGCAGTGTTAAAAATTTAATGTCTTAATTAGAACTCAGTCAGATGTTGATAAGGAAGAAGGCAAATGAGAAAAGTAGTGACATGGATGTGTTATGAAAAATGTGTACTCTTTACTTATTATTGTTATGAGTATAATAGTCAGTGTAGAATACTGACTTTGAAATTCTGTTTTAAATTGTTACCAGAAAAAGTAAATAAAACTGTGCTCTGTCCCAGCTCCAAACCTCCAGATAATATACTTAAGATACTCTATATTACTACAGAGACAACTACACATCCATGCTTATTGCTGCTCCATTCACAGCAGTTTGTAAATAGAGTTCATCTAGATTTACAAAAAAAAAAAGGACAAAAATTGTGACAGTGTGTGGGTATAGACAATGAAATATTCTTCACTGGTAAGACATGAATTATGGATTGTACATCTATGTGGAAGAACCTAAGAAATATGCTCAATGAGTTCATTGAGGTCCTTAAAAACAAATGCTTCATGTTTTCATGTATATGTGGTTCCATGATTTGAATAATACACTAAGATCATTCCTACCTCCACTCTGTTCCTCTGCTTTCCCCTGGGATGTTCCAATATGTCTCCCTCACAACATCCTGACCATGTCTTTTTATTGATTATATTATTTTTTTACATATCAAATGTTATCTGCTTTCCCTGCTTCTCCTCCACAAATCTGCTATCCCTTCCCACCTGTCCCTGCTTCTATTAGGTTGCTCCCCAACTCACATGACCACTCCTGCCTCATCCGTATGCATTCTCTATTGCTGGGTCATTGAGCCTTCCCAGGACCATGAGCCTCCCTTGCCATTGATAGCAGATAAGTTACTCCTCTGATACATATGCAGCTGGAGCCATGAGTCCCTCCAGGTGTACACTTTGTTTGGTGGTTTAGTCCCTGGGAGCTCTGGGGATTCTGGTCTTATTAACATTTAATGATGGACACATGTCTAATAGTAGAAGCTCAAAAGAAAAGGTACTCTACAGTGTTTTTTTAGATATTTATTCTCATTAATTTCTACAACAATCTTGCTGACTTGTCTTTTGAATATATATTGTGATTATAGAGTTGTAATTTATGCGTTTCTGAGGTTTGTGTGTGTGTGTGTGTGTGTGTGTGTGTGTGTGTGTGTGTGTGTGTGTGTTTGGTGTGTGTTTCATCATTTTTATTTTCTAATAAATTTTCATGTTTTTTTTGTATTTATAGAAGAAATGGAAGAGTTTAAATTTGAGTGAGTGGTAGATTTTCTGGCAAAAGTTTGGAAAGAATATCATTGATCACCCTGTAAATTTTAATATTTATATTTTATTACTTTTATTTTTTACAGCTCAGGCATTGCCCCCCTCCAGGTTCATCCTCTGACAGTTCCTCTTCATATTTTTCCTCTCACCTGTCTTCAATAGGATGCACCCTTCTCAAGGTTTCCCAACTCCATGGAGCTTCATGTATCTCAAAATGTAGGTGCAACTTTTTCCATTGAGGCCAAAGCAGGCTGTCCTCTTTATATATGTGTCAGGGTCCTTGGTACAGATCCTGCATGATACAGGGATGGTGGCTCAATGTCTGAAAGATCTCAGGAGTCTAGGTTTACATATAACAAATAACAAGAAATACACATCTTTGAAGTGTTTAACAAAGAATCTTCACAGTGTTTGAGTATGGAAACGTTACCTGTCAATCCCAATAGACATCGGTAAGTTAAGAAAGGAAACCACAGAGGACACAGAGTAATCCCATACCCACATCTTTTTGATGGGGATTCTTGGCCTCTTTGTGACCCCTGCTGGTCATGAACTCACCTGGAGCTACATTTTCCATCTTTTACATTATAGCTACCCAGGGTAACTACAGCAGTAACACATCCTTGCAACTAATATGCCTGCAGCTCACAAATGCAGGGAAAATTGCCTCTTCTCCATATTGAGACGGTGACTAATATATCAGACTCTGAATCTATGTTGTTAGTACATTATCATCAATGAAGCTCTTAAAGTCACGTGCTTTCCTATTGGGAGTGGAATTTGGCTCTAATAGTTCTCATTTGTAATTAGATGGAAAAGGGAAAGATCATCTATATGTGAAAGCACTATGTTTCACTGCGCCTATGAGACTGACGTCCACAACTCTCTTTATGGTGGGCTGTGGCTACATGACAGGGGCCTGGTGTCAGGAACAGACAAAGCTCCTACTGTCCCTCTTGTGTCTCAGGAGGTTCGAGCAGCTCAACCTTAGAGGTTAGTTCTCATGGTTCACTGCCCAACAGAAAGTAATTCCCACTCAGTCCAAATATATACAAGATGCCAGTCTAGACGCGATAAGTCTGTGTGTGTGTGTGTGTGTGTGTGTGTGTGTGTGTGTGTGTGTAGCCAACCAAGGAGAAAGAAGTTTTTTGTAATCAACAAAGTTAAAAAAGGAGTTAGAGAGCTAAAGACTGATTTGACATTAGCCATGGAGATACAGAGTTTGGAGTTTGCAAACCTGGTTTCCAGTCTTTTTTAATATATATATATTTTCTTTATATACATTTCAAATGATATCCTGAAATTTCCCTATACCCTGCCCTCTGCCCTGCTCCCCTACCACCCACTCCTGCTTCTTGGCCCTGGCATTCTCCTCTATTGGGCCATATAAAGTTTGCAATACCAAGGGGCCTCTCTTCCCAGTGATGGCCGACTAGGTCATTTTCTACTACATATGCAGCTAGAGATATGAGCTCTGGGGGTACTGGTTAGTTCATATTGTTATTCCACCTATAGGGTTGCAGATCCCTTCATCTCCTTGGGTACTTTCTCTAGCTTCTCCATTGGGGGCCCTGTGTTCCATTTTATAGATGGCTGTGAGCATCCACTTCTGTATTTGCAAGGCACTGGCATAGCCTCATAAGAGACAGCTATAACAGGGTCCCTTCATCAAAATCTTTCTGGCATTGGGCAATAGTGTCTGGGTTTGGTTGCTGATTATGGGATGGATCCCCGGGTGGGGTCATCTCTGGATAGTCCATCATTGGGTCTTAGCTCCAAAATTTGTCTCTGTGACCCCTTACATGGGTATTTTGTTCCTTATTCTAAGGAGAAATGATGTAACCACCCATTGGTCTTCCCTCTTCTTGACTTTCTTGTGTTTTGCAAATAATATCTTGGGTTTTCTATGTTTCTGAGCTAATATCCACTTATCAGTGAATGCATATATAATGACGTCTTTTGTGATTGGATTACCTCACTAATGATGATATACTCCAGGTACCTCCATTTGTCCAAGCATTTCATAAATCCATTGCTATTAATTGCTGAGTAGTACTCTATTGTGTAAATGTACCACATTTTCTGTATCCATTCTTCTGCTGATGTACATCTGGGTCATTTCCAGGATCTGGCTATTATAAATAAGTCTGCTATGAACATAGTGGAGCAGGTGTTCTTATTATCAGTTGAAACTTCTTCTGGGTATAAGTCAAGGAGAAGTATTGCTGGATCCCCCCGGTAGTATTATGTCCAATTTCCTGAGAAACCTCCAGACTGACTTCCAGAGTGGTTGTACAAGCTTGCAATCCCACCAGCAGTGGAGGAGTGTTTCTCTTTCTCCACATCCTCACCAGCATCTTCTGTCACTTGAATTTTTGATCTTAGCCATTCTGACTGATGTGAGGTGGAATCTCAGGGTTGTTTTGATTTGCATTTTCCTGATTATTAAGTATGTTGAACATTTTTTCAGGTGCTTCTCAGCCATTCGGTATTCCTCAGTTGAGAATTCTTTGTTTAGCTCTGAATACCATTTTTAATGTGGTACTTGAAGTTCTGTAGTCCAGCTTCTTGAACTCTTTGTATATATATTTTATATTAGTCCACGATCAGATTTAGAATTGGTAAAAATCCTTTCCCAATTTGTTGGTGGCTTTTTTGTCTTATTGACAGTGTCTTTTGCCTTATAGAAGCTTTGCAATTTTATGAGGTCCCACTTGTCAGCTCTTAATCTTACCATGCAAGCCATTGCTGTTCTGTTTAGGAATCTTCCCCCTATGCCCATATCTTCGAGGCCTTTCCCTACATTCTCCTATATTAATTTCAGTGTCTCTGATCTTATGTGGTGGTCTTTGATACACTTAGACTTGAGCTTTCTACAAGAAAAGAATGGATCAATTCGCATTCTTCTACATGATAACCGCCAGTTGTGCCAGCACCATTTATTGAAAATGCTGTCTTTTTTCCAATGGATGGTTTTAGCTTCCTTGTCAAAGATTAAGTGACCATAGCTGTGAGGATTCGTTTCTGGGTCTTCAATTCTATTCCATTGATCTACCTGTCTGTCACTGTACCAGTACAATGCTGTTTTTACCACGATTTCTCTGTAGTACAGCTTAATGTCAGGCATGGTGTTTCTACCAGAGGTTCTTTTATTGTGAGAATAGTTTTTGCTATCCTAAGTTTTTTTCCAGATGAATTTGCAAATTGCCCTTTCTATCTCAGTGAAGAATTGAGATGGAAATTTGATGGGGATTGCATTGAATCTATAGATTGCTTTCAGCAGGATAGCCATTTTTACTATATTGATTCTGTATATCCATGAGTATGGGAGTTCTTTCCACCTCCTGAGATCTTCTTCAATTTCTTTCTTCAGAGACTTGTAGTTCTTATCATACAGACCTTTCACTTCCTTAGTTAGAGTCACACCAAGGTATTTTATATTATTTGTGACTATTGTGAAGGGTGTTGTTTCCCTAATTTCTTTCTCAGTCCATTTATCCTTTGTGTAGAGAAAGGCCATTGATTTATTTGAGTTAATTTTATATCCAGCTACTGCACTGAAGCTGTTTATCAGATTTAGGAGTTCTTTGGTGGAATTTTTGGGGTCACTGATATATACTATCATATCATTTGCAAATAGTGACATTTTGACTTCTTCATTTCCAATTTTTATTCCCTTGATGTCCTTTTGTTGTTGAATGGCTCTGACTAGAACTTTGCATACTATAGTGAAGAGGTAGGGAGAAAGTGGGCATCCTTGTCTATTCCCTGATTTTAGTGAGGTTGCTTCGAGTTTCTCTCCATTTAGATTGATGTTGGTTTCTAGTTTTCTGTACATTGCTTTCATTATGTTTAGGTATGGGCCTTTAATTCCTGATCTTTCCAAAACTTTTATAATGAAGGGGTGTTGGATTTTGTCACATGCTTTCTCAGAATCTAATGAGATGATCATGTGGGTTTTTTTGTCCTTGAATTTGTTTATATAGTGGATTACATTGATGGATTTCCGTATATTAAACCATCCCTGCATCCCTCGGATGAACCCTACTTGGTCACAATGGATGATCATTTTGATGTGTTCTTGGATTTGGTTTGTGAGGATTTTATTGAGTATTTTTGTAACGATAATCATAAGGGATATTGGTCTGAAATTCACTTTCTTTGTTGGATCATTGTGTGTTTTAGGTATTAGAGTAATTGTGGCTTCATAGAATGAATTGGGTAGAGTACCTTCTGCTTCTATTTTGTGGAATAGTCTGTGAAGAACTGGAATTAGATCTTCTTTGAAGGTCTGATAGAACTCTGTACTAAACCCATCTGGTCCTGGGCTTTTTTTTGTTTGTTTGTTTGTTTGTTTGTTTTGTTGTTTTTTTTTTGTTTGTTTGGGAGACTATTAATGACTGCTTCTATTTCTTTAGGGGAAATGGGGCTGTTTAGATCATTAATCTGATCCTGATTTAACTTTGGTACCTTGTATATGTCTAGGAAGTTGTCCATTTCATCCAGGATTTCCAATTTTGTTTATTATATAGCCTTTTGTAGTAGGATCCGAGGACGTTTTGGATTTCCACATGATCTGTTTTTTTGTCTGCTTTTTCATTTCTGATTTTGTTAATTAGGATAATGTCCCTGTGCCCTCTAGTTAGTCTGGTTAAGGGTTTATCTATCTTGTTGTTTTTCTCAAAGAACCAGCTTCTAGTTTGGTTGATTCTTTGAATAGTTCTTTGTGTTTCCACTTGGTTGATTTCAGCCCTGAGTTTGATTATTTCCTTCAATCTGTTCCTCTTCGCTGAATTTGCTTCCTTTAGTTCTAGAGCTTCTAGGTGTGCTGTCAGTATGCTTGTGTATCCTCTCTCTAGTTTTTTTTTTTTTTTTTGGAGGCACACAGGGATATGAGTATTCCTCTTAGGACTGCCTTCATTGTGTCCCAATAGTTTGGATATGTTGTGGCTTCATTTTCATTAAACTCTAAAAAGAATTTAATTTCTTTCTTTATTTCATCCTTGGCCAATGATTCATTGAGTAGAGTGTTGTTCAATTTCCACATAAATGTTGGCTTTCTATTATTTTGGTTGCTATTGAAGATTGATCATATAGGAAGTATGGGATAATTTCAATATTTTTTAACTGTTGAGTCCTGTTTTGTGACCAAATATATGGTTCATTTTGGAAGAGGTATCATGTGGCACTGAGAAGAAGGTATATCCTTTTGTTTTAGGATAAAATGTTCTGTAGATATCAATTAAGACCATTTGTTTCATATCCCCAGTTAGTGTCCATGTGACTCAGTTTAGTTTCTGTTTCCAGGATCTGTCCATTGGTGAGAGTAGGGTGTTGAAGTCTCCCACAATTCTTGTGTGAGGTGCAATTTTTGCTTTGAGCTTTACTAAAGTTACTTTAATGAATGTGGCTGCCCTTATATTTGGGGCATCAATATACAGAATTGAGAGTTCATCTTGGTAGATTTTACCTTTGATGAGTATGAATTGCCCCTCCTTGTCTTTTTTGAAAACTTTGGGTTTAAAATCAATTTTATTCCATATAAGAATGGCTACTTCAGCTTGTTTCTTCGGACCATTTGCTTGGAAATTTGTTTTCCAGCCTTTCACACTGATGTAGTGTCTGTCCTTTTCTCTGAGGTGAGTTTCCTTTAAGCAACAAAATGTTGGGTCCTGTTTTGTAGCTAGTCTATGTCTTTTTATTGGGTAATTGAGTCCATTGATATTAAGAGAAATCAAGGAAAAGTAATTGTTTTTTCCTGTTATTTTTGTTGTTAAAGTTGGGATTCTGTTCTTGCAGCTGTCTTCTTTTAGGTTTGTGGAAGAATTACTTTCTTGTTTTTTCTAGGGTGTAGTTTCTGTCCTTGTGTTGGTGTTTTCCCTTTATTATCATTTGAATGGCTGGATTTGTAGAAAGATGTTTTCTGAATTTGGTTTTACCATAGAATACTTCGGTTTCTCCATCTATGGTAATTGAGAGTTTTGCTGGGTATAGTAGCCCAGGCTGGCATTTGTGTTCTCTTAGGGTCTTCATATCATCTGCCCAGGATCTTCTGGCTTTCATAGTCTGTGGTAAGAAGTCTTGTGAGATTCTAATAGGCCCGCCTTTTTATGTTACTTGACCTTTTTCCCTTACTGCTTTTAATAGTCTATATTGGGCAATAGTCATAAATAATATAAAATACTTTGGTGTGACTCTAACTAAGGAAGTGAAAGATCTGTGTGATAAGAACTTCAAGTCTCTGAAGAAAGAAATTAAAGAAGATCTCAGAAGATGGAAAGATCTCCCATTCTCATGGACTGGCAGAATCAATGTAGTAAAAATGGGTATCTTGCCAAAAGCAATCTACAGACTCAATGCAATCCCCATCAAAATTCCAACTCAATTCTTCAACGAATTAGAAAAGACAAACCGCAAATTCATCTGGAATAACAAAAAACCTAGGAGAGCAAAAATTCTGCTCAAGGATAAAAAACAAAACAAAACAAACAAACAAACAAAAAAACCCTGGTGGAATCACCATGCCTAACCTAAAGCTGTACTACAGAACAATTGTGATTAAAAACTGCATGGTACTGGTATAGCGACAGACAAGTAGACCAATGGAATAGAATTGAAGACCCAAAAATGAACCCATATACCTATGGTCATTTTTATCTTTGACAAAGATGCAAAAACCATCCACTGGAAAAAAGACAGCATTTTCAACAAATGGTGCTGGCACAACTGGTGGTTATCATGTAGAAGAATGTGAATTGATCCATTCCTATCTTCTTGTACTAAGGTCAATTCTAAGTGGATTGAGGAACTCCACATAAAAACAGAGACTCTGAAACTTATAAAGGAGAAAGTAGGGAAAAGCCTCCAAGATATGGGCATAGGGAAAAATTCCTGAATAGAACAGCAATGGCTTGTGCTGTAAGATCGAGAATCCAGAAACGGAACCTCATAAAATTGCAAAGCTTCTGCAAGGCAAAAGACACCATCAATAAGACAAAAAGGCCAACAACAGATTGGGAAATGATCTTTACGTATCCTAAATCAGAGAGGGGACTAATATCATATATATATCAATAAGGGGGCCTCCAGAAAATCAAATAACCCCATTAAATAAAGGAGCTCAGAGCTAAGCAAAGAATTTTCACCTGACAATTAACGAATGGCTGAGAAGCACCTGAAAAAATGTTGAACATCCTTAATCATCAGGGAAATACAAATCAAAACAACCCTGAGATTCCACCTCACACCAGTCAGAATGGCTAAGATCAAAAATTCAGGTGACAGCAGATGCTGGCGAGGATATGGAAAAGAGGATCACTCCTCCATTGTTGGTGGGATTGCAATCTTGTACAACCACTCTGAAAATCAGTCTGGCGGTTCCTCAGAAAATTGGACATAGTACTACCAGAGGATCCTGAAATATCTCTCCTGGGCATATATCCAGAAGATGTTTCAACCAGTAAGAAGGACCATCTACAGACTGCCATATCTGGGGATCCATCCCATAGTCAGCTTCCAAACGCTGACACCATTGCATACACTAGCAAAATTTTGCTGAATGGACCCAGATATAGCTGTCTCTTGTGAGACTATGCAGCGGCCTAGCAAACACAGAAGTGGATGCTCACAGTCAGCTATTGGATGGATCACAGTGCCCCCAATGGAGGAGCTAGAGAAAGTAACCAAGGAGCTAAAGAGATCTGCAACCCTATATGTGGAACAACAATATGAACTAACCAGTACCACCCCCCCCCGAGATCCTGTCTCTAGCTGCATATGTATCAGAAGATATCCTAGTCGGCCATCAGTGGAAAGACGCCCATTGGTTGTGCAATCTTTATATGCCTCAGTACTGGGAAATGCCAGAGCAAAGAGGTGGGATTCAGTGGGTGTGGGAGTGAGTGGAGGAGCGTGTGGGGGAATTTTGGGATAGCATTGGAAATGTAAAAGAAATAAATACCTAATTTTAAAAAAGAAAGAAAAAGTCTATATTTATTTAGTGCATTTGTTGTTCTGATTATTATGTGTTGGGAGGAATTTCTTTTCTGGTCCATTCTATTTGGAGTTCTGTAGCCTTCTGGTATGTTCATGGGCATCTCTTAAGTTTGGGAAGTTTTCTTCTATAATTTTGTTGAAGATATTTTTTGGCCCTTTAAGTTGAGAATCTTCATTCTCATCAACTCCTATTATCCGTAGGTTTGGTCTTCTCATTGTGTCCTGGATTTCCTGGATGTTTTGAGGTAGGATCTTTTTTGCATATTGCATTTTCTTTGATTGTTGTGCCCATGTTCTCTATGGAATCTTCTGCACCTAAGATTCTCTCTTCCATCTCTTGTATTCTGTTGCTGATGCTTGCATCTATGGTTCCAGATTTCTTTCCTAGGGTTTCTATCTCCAGCTTTGTCTCACTTTGGGTTTTTTCTATTGTGTCTACTTCCCTTTTTAGGTCTTGTATGGTTTAGTTCAATTCCATCATATGTTTGGTTGTTTTCTTGTTTTTCTTTAAGGACTTCCATCTCTTTAGCAGTGTTCTCATGTATTAAAGTCTTGCTTAATGTCCTCTACCAGCATCCAGAGATATGATTTTAAATCCGAGTCTTGCATTTCAGGTGTGTTGGGGTATCCAGGACTAGCTGAGTTGGGAGTGCTGGGTTCTGATGATGGTGAGTGGTCTTGGTTTCTGTTAGTAAGATTCTTATATTTGCTTTTCACCATCTGGTATTCGTTGGAGTTAGTTGTTATAGTTGTCTCTGGTTGGAGCTCGTTCCTCCTGTGATTCTGTTAGCCTTTATCAGTAGACCTGCGAGTGTATCTTTCTCTTGAGTTTCAGTGATCAGAGTACTCTCTGCAGGAAAGCTCTTCTCTTGCAGGGAAGGTTGCACAGGTAGCTGGCCTTTGGACCTGCCTACTGACTGAAGATGAAGGCTCAAAACAGGGCCTCTCCCAGAAAGTGTGTCACTTCTTACTGTCCCAGAAGCTGTGTAGCTGCTGTAGTCCACACTATCACCTGCTCAGAATAGTCACTGAGGGATCCGGGACCCAAGATGGCTCCCTTAGGTGCTCCACAGCAGAGCCCTGCAGGGCAGAGTGGATACCTTTCCTCTGGCAGGGAAGGTGCTAGATGCCTAGAACCTGAAACTGGGTCTGTCCCAGAAGCCTTGTTACTTCTGCTGTCTCAGAAGCTGTGTAGCTTCTGTAGTTCACACATTCACTTGTGCAGACTAGTCACTGAGGGATCCTGGAACCAAGATGGCTCCCCTAGGTGCCTTGTTTCCAGTCTTGCTTTGGAAATTAAAGTTAAGAAATTAGATGAACCTCAGAAGAGAATTTGAACTTTGGACTTTTTTTCCTTTCCTTGGAAGTTTTATTTTTTCATATTTCAAATATTATCCACTTTCCGGGTTTCCATTCTTGAGGCCCCCATCCTATCAGCCCCATTCCCTGCTGATAAGAGGGTGCTCTCCTGCCACACACACACACACACACACACACACACACACACACACACACACACCTGCCTTCCCACCCTGACACTCCACAGAATTGGGATATTGAACACCCACAGGCCCAAGGGCAATTCTTCCCACTGATTTCCAACAAGGACATCCTCAGCCTCATATGTGACTACAGACATAGGTCTTACCATGTGTATTATTTGGTTGGTGGTTCAGTCCCCAAGAGCTTGAGGGCAAGAGGGTTCTGGCTAGTTGACACTGTAGTTCCCACTAGGGAGCAGCAAACCCCCTCATCTCCTTCAGTCTCTATTCTAACTCCTCTGTCAAGGACACCTCGCTCAGGCAAGTGGTTGTCTGTGAGCAGTTGTCTCTGTATTTTCTAGATTCTGGAGGATACCTTCAGGAGACAGCGTGTCAAGGCTCTGATCAGCAAGAGGTTCCCAGCATCTGCAATAGTGTCTGAGTTTTGCAACTGCATATGGGATGGATCTCCAGGTAGAGCAGTCTCTGGATGGCCTTTTCTTTCGACTCTGCTCCACATTTTATCCCCATAATTCCTCCTGTGAGTATTCTGTTCCCTCATCTAAGAAGCATCCACACCTTGGACTTCCTTCTTGACATTCATATGGTCTGTGAATTGTATCTTACATATTCTTAACTTTTCAACTAATATCCACTTATCAGTGAGTACATACCATGTGTGTACTTTTGTGATTGGGTTACCTCACTAAGATGATATTTTCAGGTTCCATCCATTTGCCTGAAAATTTCATGAAGTCCTTGTTTTTAATAGCTGAGTAATTCTCAATTCTGTAAATGTACCTCATTTTCTGTATGCATTCCACTGTTGAGGGACAATTGAGATGTTTCCAGCTTCTACCTATTATGAATATGTCTTCTATGAATGTGTTGGAGCATGTGCCACCCAAATACTCAAATGCTTGAACAAGCCTAAGGGGCCAGGAAGTCAATGTGATGGTTTGTATATTTTCAGCCCAGAATAGCACTATTTTAGGTGAGGTCCTGTTGGAATAGGTCTGACACACTGGGTGTGGGCTTTAAAACTCTCAGCTTCTTGGAAGCCAGTATTCTGCTAGCACCCTTCAGATGAAGATGTAGAGCTCTCAGCTCTGTTGGCACCATGCTGGCCTGGATGCTGTTATGTTCTCCTGCCTTGATGATACTCAACTTAACCTCTACAATTGTAAGTCAGCCCCAAATAAATGGTGTCCTTCATAAAATTACCTTGGTCATGGTCTCTGTTCACAGCAGTAAAACCCTAAAAAAGACATATGACATATATGAATAGTAAATTCAGATTGCAGTAGGATTTACTGGACAACACTCTTATTTCTAACCATTGTCTCGGAGTCTTCATTTCCATCTCTCCTATAATCATTCTCACTCCACCATCACAGGACTGTTCAACTTGACAATGGCAGAAATGATGGAGCTCTGCATCCTGATATTAATACCTCTTATATTCTAAAACTTCTGGCAGACCATAGAAGCAAGTTAGTAAAACAACTAAAAATCACTTAAAACTTAAGACTCTGTCCTTTTCCACTCTGTTGCAAAATCTCATGTTGCCTGTGGTCTTGGTCCTGATGAGAAGATTCAAAATTTAGTAAAAAGTCTGGGTCCACATGAACCTCTACTCTACCTAAGATTACAAGGAAATTTGTGTTGGAGCAAGGTAAATGACCCACTTCATTTATAAAATCAGGAGTTGTGAATAGGAAGTAAAGACTTAAGACTTTGAAAGGGCTTTTTCTTTGCTCAGAACTTGGTGGAATTTTACAGGTTAAATTCAGCTTATGTTTTACTCCCAGCTATTCCAAAGTTCTATTCTTTCACACAATACTAACATAATATTATCATGCATAATCATAGTTTCCCTTTTTTGTTGTTTTATGAAAGAAGAAATAAGTCAATGAAAGTGTTCACTGTTATCCATATGGACAAGGCATGGAGTACTCTAGGGACAGCCTAATCAACAGCATGTACTTCATGGATGTCCTTCTAGAAAGCTGAAAAAGCACAATAGGTTTTTAAGAAATAGACACAAAAAAAAACACTATTCAAATGACTGCATCTAAGCAAAACTACAAGTGACTATTCTCTAAGTCTTGTCAGTTCCAAGGCAGCTTTCTGTACCTCCAGAGTTTTTGTATCATACAGGATGTGGTTATAACACTGTGTCTTGTAGAGTAATAGACCGCAGAGTCCTCAGATTTCAGGCTGCGGAGCTCCATGTAGGTTGTGCTGAAGGACTAGTCTACAGTCAATGTGGCCTTGCCCTTGAACTTCTGGTTGTAGCCAGTATCACCATTGTAAGGAATAATAAGTCCAATCCACTCAAGGCTCTTTCCATGGCTTTGCTTCACCCAGTGCATTTAGTAGCTAGTGAATGAGTAACCAGAAGCCTTGCAGGATATCTTCACTGAAGCCCCAGGCTCACGAGCTCAGGTCCAGACTGCTGCAGCTGGACCTCAGAGTGGACACCTGTGTGGAGAAAGGAAGAATTTATGTAAGTGACATCGCAGGCCATTTCTTTTCTTTAGATTTGGAACTGGTGATCCCATTAACTGTAGTTCCTGACAGGAGGAAGAGAAAGTTCTAGCTCCATTCCATGGTTAGAGTCAGTGTGTTCAGGGACTGTGGAGAGGACACAGGTCATATGTTGTTTTCAGGGTGTGGACATCCCTGTTTTTAACCACCATAGACTCAGGTAATTTGCATATTCATGAGGAGGGGACTTCTTACTTAAGAACTTAGTCCAACTAGAGAAGAGCTGGAGAGGAAGGACTGAAAGGTACATGGGTCAAGCAGCAGGATTATGCAAATCCAATTACTCTTTTAGGAAATATATCCCATACATGTTCTATAAGTTCTGCACTGCTGGTATTTTTGTAATTACATGGACGAATCTTTCAATCTATTATTGGCCTAAGTCTTTGGCTCTACTCTATGGATATGTTCACATTTTGATTTAGAGATAATGGTTTGTGAAGATGAAGATGATGCTGAAGAAAATAATGATGATAATGATGTTAATACCCATTAGATGAGTGCAGTTTAAAAATATTTAATGTATTAATTAGTACTCCATCAGATGTTGATAAGGAAGAAGACAAAGGCGAAAACTAATGACATGGATATGGAAATTGTTGAATCTTTACTCACTATTGATATGAGTACACTAGTGCAGTATACTGACTTTGGAATTCTATTTGAAATTGTCACCAAAAAACAGAAATAAAACTGTGCTGTGTCCCAGCTGAATCTCTCCCAAGTATGTACTCAAATAACTCTATATTATTACAAAAACAGTTGCACATCCATGTTTATTGCTTCTCAATTCACAGAATCTAGGAAATGGAATCCGTTTAATTTCAAAAAAAAGGACAAATAAATACTGACAATGTCTGGGTTATAGACAATGAAATATTTCTCAGTTTAAAACCATGAACTCTTATGTTATACTTATGTGTAAGAACATGGAATATTTGCTCTATGATGACAGCCAGGTTCATAGAAACAAATGCTTCATGTTTTCATTCATGTGTGGTTCCATGATTTGAATAATATACTATGATCATTCCTACCTCTACTATGTCTCTGGTTTTCCTTGGGACCTTCAAATATGTCTCTCTTACAATATACTGACCAAGTCTTTTTTATTGGTTATTATATTCATTTATATATCAAATGTTATATCCTTTCTCTGGTTCCCCTGCACAAATCTCCTATCCCATCACACCTGCCCCTGCTTCTGTAGGTTGCACCCCTAAACCATATATCCACACTTGCCTCATCCCTCTAGAATTCTGTTATGCTGGGTCATCAACCATTCACAGGATAATGAGCCTCCCCTGCCATTGTTGACAGGTAAGCTAATCATCTAATACATATGCAGGTGGAGCTATGAGTCCCTCCACGTGTATTCATCTACATGCTGAGGTGCTTGGGGCCACTAACCTTATGTGACTGATATCCACAACTCTCTAAGGTGGGCTATGGCTACATGACAGGGGTCTGGTGTCAGGAACAGATCAAAGCTCCTACTCTCCCTTCTGTGACCCTGCAGCTTCAAACTGAGTTCAAACTTAGAGGCTTCTTCTCGTGATCCACTGCCCAACAGAAAGTAATTCCCACTCAGTCCAAACATATACAAGATGCTAGTCTAGATATTATAAGTCCATGTATATGTATGCACATGTGTGTGTATGTGTTTTTGTGTGTATGCTTGCCTGTGTGTGAATGGGTCATCAATGCCTGAATGAATTTCAGAAGAGACTTTGAACTTTGGACTTTATTTTCCTTTACTTGGTTATTTTATTTATTTATATTTCAAATAGTATCCCCTTCCTAGGTTTCCTTTCTGGAAGCCACATCCCATCACCACAACTTCCTGCCTCTAATAGGATGTTCCTCTACACACACAGCCACACCTGCCTTCTCTTCCTGGTATTCCACTGCATTGGGGGCATTGAACCACCTCAGGCTCAAGGGCCATCCTCCCACTGAGGTCCAAACAAGGACATCCTCTATCTCATATGTGGCTGGAGCCATGGGTTCCTTCATGAGTATAATTTGGGTGGTGGTCGTGTCCCTAGGAGCTTGTGGGGGGATGTTCTGGCTGGTTGCTCCCTCAGTGTGGCTGCAAATCCCCTCAGTGCCTTCAGTCCCTTCTTTAACTCTGGAGACAACGACCCCTTGCTCAGGCCAGGATTTGGCTGTGTTCATTTGATTCTGTATTTTTCAGATTCTGGCAGGGACTTTCAGGAGACAGCCATATCAGGCTCCCATCAGCAAGAAATTCCCAGCATCTGCAGTAGAATCTGGTTTTGGCAACTGTATATGGGATGAGTCTCCAGGTAGGGCAGTCTCTGAATGGCCTTTCCTTTCGTCTATGCTACATATTTTGTCCTCATAATTCCTCCTGTGAGTAATCTGTTCCCTCTTCTAAGATGCACAGAAACATGCACACTTTGTTCTTCCTTCTTTAGCTTCATATGGTCTGTGAATTGTATAATGCATATTCTGAAATTTTGGCTAACTTCCACTTATCAGTGAGTACACACCATGTGTGTTCTTCTGTGACTGGGTTACCTCACTCAGGATGATATTTTCAAGTTCCATCCATTTACATGCTAATTTAATGAAGTAATTGTTTTTAATGGCTGAGTAGTATTTGATTCTGTAAATATATAACATTTTCTGTATGCATTCTTTTGTTGAGGGACATTTGGGTTATTTCCAGCTTCTAGCTATTATGAATATGGCTTCTATAGACATATGAGAGCATGTGTTTTATTACATGTTGGAGAATCTTCTGTCTATATGTCCAGGAGTGATATAGCTGGGTCCTCAGATAGTACTATGTCCATTTTTCTAAGAAATTGCCAGAGGACTGTCAACATTCTTGAGACCACTATAGTCTATAAGAACTTTGGAAGTTACACTGAATATACTTTGCATTTTGGTTTATTTATGTATGACATCCACGGACACAAATGCTTTAACAAGCCTATGAAGGCCAGGAAATCAATGTGATGTTATGTATATGCTCAGTCTACAATAGCATTATTATAAGGTGTGGTCCTATTGGAATAGGTGTGTCACTTGTGATGTGGGCTATAATATTCTCAGCTGTTTGAAGTGAGTATTCTGTTACCATCGATCAAATGAAGATGTACAGCTCTCAGCTCTGCTTACACCATGCTGGCCTGGATGCTGTCATGATCTCCTGCCTTGATGATACTTGACAGAATCTCTACACCTGTAAGCCAGCCCCAATTAAATATTGTCCTCCATAAACTTTCTTTGGTAATGGTATGTGTTCACAGCAGTAAAACACTAAACATGACATGGGACACATATGAATAGTAAATTCAGATCGCAATAGTATTTACTGGACAGCACTCTTATTTTAACCTTTGTCTCAGCGTATTCTTTCTCATCTCCTCAATAATCATTCCCACTTCACCATCACAGGACTGTTCAACATGGCAATGGCAGAAACGATGCAGCTCCTCATTCTGATATTAATACCTCTTATATTCTAAGAGCTTGGAACTTCTGGCAGACCACATAAGCAAGTTAGCAAAACACCTAAAACTCACTTAAAACTTAAGACTCTGTCCTTTTCCACTCTGTTGCAGAATCTTGTGTTGCCTATGGCCTTGGTCCTGATGAGATGCTTGAAAGCTTTATTAAAAAGTCTGGGTCCACATGAACCCCTACTATAACTAAGTTTACAAGGAAATTTGTGTTTCAGGAATTTAAGTGACCCTCTTAATTTATAAAATCAAGAGTTCTGAATAGGAAGTAAAGACTTAAGACTTTGAAAGGGCTTTGTCTTTGCTCAGAGCTTGGTGGAATTTTATAGGTCAAATTCATATTATACTTTATTCCCAACTATTCCAAAGTTCAAGTTTTTTACACAATAAAACACACTTTTATCATGCATAATCACATTTTCCCTTTTTTGTTGTTTTATGAAAGAAGAAATAAGTCAATGAAAGTGTTCACTGTTATCCATATTGACAAGGCATGGGGTACTCTAGGGACATCCTAGTAAACTGCATGCAATTCATGGATATCCTTCTACAAAGCTGAAAAAGCACAATAGGATTTTACTAAATAGACACAAAAACACACTATTCAAATGACTGCATCTAAGCAAATCTACAAGCAACACTTTTCTAAGTCTTGTCAGTTCTAAGGGAGCTTGCTGCACCTCCAGGTTTTCTGACACACTCAGGATGTGGTTACAACACTGTGTCTTGCACAGTAATAGACTGCAGAGTCCTCAGATGTCAGGCTGTTGAGCTGCATGTAGGCTGTGCTGGAAGATTGGTCTACAGTCAATGTGGCCTTGCCCTTGAACTTCTGATTGTAGCTAGTAGTACCATAGTTAGGATTAATTACTCCAATCCACTCAAGGCTCTTTCCATTGCTCTGCTTCACCCAGTTCATGTTGTAGTCAGTGAATGAGTAACCAGAAGCCTTGCAGGATATCTTCACTGAAGCGCCAGGCTTCACCAGCTCAGGTCCAGACTGCTGCAGCTGGAACTCAGAGTGGACACCTGTGAAGAGAAAGACAGAGTGGATGTGAGTGACATCCCAAGCCATTTCTTTTCTTCAGATTTGGAACTGGTGAGTTCCTTACCTGCAGTTCCTGAGAGGAGGAAGAGAAAGATCCAGCTCCATCCCATGGTTAGAGTCAGTGTCTTCAGGGACTGTGGAGAGGACACTAGACATATGTTGATTTCAGGGTGTGGACATTCCTGTTTTTAACCACCATAGACTTAGGTAATTTGCATATTCATGAGCAGGGGACTTCTTAAGATCCTAGTCCACCTGGAGAAAAGCTGGAGAGAAAGGACTGAAAAGTTACTTGGGACAAGCTGCAGGATAGTCCAAATCCAAACACTCTCTGAGAAAATGCGTCCCATACACTTTCTGTGAGCCCTGCACTGCTGGTATGCTTGTTACTATAGGGAGGAATCTCTCAATCGATATTCGGCCTAAATCTGTTGCTCCACTCTGTGGCTATGTTCACATTTTAATTTACAGATAATGATTTGTGAAGATGAAGAGGATGATGAAGAAGATAATGATGATGATAATGATGGAAATGCCCGTTAGCTAAGTGCAGTTTACAAAGATTTAATGTCTTAATTAGAACTCAGTCAGATGTTGATAAGGAAGAAGGCAAATGAGAAAACTAATGACATGAATGTGATGTGGAAAATGTTTAATCTTTACTTATTATTGTTATGAGCATACTAGATAGTGTAGCATACTGACATTGAAATTCTGTTTTAATTTGTCAGCAAAAGAGTAAATAAAATTGTGCTGTGTCCCAGCTCCATCCCTCCCACTATTGTACTCAAATTACTCTATATTACTACCAAGACAACTGCACACCCATGCTTATTGCTGCTCCATTCACAGCAGCTGGCCAATAGAGTTCACCTAGATTTACAACAAAGGACAAAAACTACTGACAATGTATGGGTATAGACTATGAAATATTCTTCACTGGTAAAACATGAACTATGGATTGTATGCCTATGTGGAAGAACCTAAGAAATATGCTCAATGAGTTCATTGAGGTACTTAAAAACAAATGCTTCATGTTTTCATTTATGTGTGGTTCCATGATTTGAATAATACAGTATGATCATTCCTACTTCTTTTCTATCACTCTGGTTTCCCTTGCTACCTTCCAATATGTCCCTCTCACAACATCCTGACCATGTCCTTTTAATTGGTTATTTTATTTATTTATATATCAAATGTTATCTCCTTTCCCTGGCTCCCCTTCACAAATTCACTATACCATCCCACCAGGCCGTGCTTCTACGCGGTTGTTCCCCAAACCACAGGTCCACTCCTGCCTCATTCCTATGCATTCTCCTATGCTGGGTCATTGAGCCTTCACAGGACCATGAGCCTCCCTTGCCCTTGATGGCAGATAAGGTAATACTCTGATACATATGCAGCTGGAACCATGAGTCCCTCCATATGTACTCTGTGTGTGTGTGTGTGTGTGTGTGTGTGTGTATTTGTGTGTGTGTGTGATTGTGTTTGTGTGTGTTGTATGTGTGTTTCAACATTTTTATATTTTAAGAACTTTTTATATATTTTCTTTTTTTGAATCTATAGAGAAAATGTAAGTGTTTGTATTTGAGTGAGTGGTGAATTTTCTAGCATAAGTTTGGAAAGAATATCAGTGATCAGAAAACACTATATAATTTTAATACCTATATTTTATTACTTTTATTTTTTTACAGCTCAGTCATTGCCCCCCTCCAGATCCATTCTCTGACAGTTCCTCTTTGTATCCCCCTGTCCCCACTTCAGTAGGATGCGCCCCTTCAGAAGGTTTCCCCACTCTGTGAGGCTTCTTGTATCTCCAGATTTAGGAGCAACTTCTCCCACTGAGGCCAAAGCAGGCTGTCCTCTGAATATATGTGTCAGGGTCCTTGGAACAGATCCTGTATGATACTGGGATGGTGGCTCAATGTCTGAAAGATCTCAGGAGTCTAGGTTAATATATAATAACAAAACAAGAAAATATACATCTTTGAAGTGTTTAACACAGAATTTTCACAGTGTTTGAATATGGAAATGTTGCAAGTCAATAACAGTAGGCATGTGTAAGTTAAGAAAGAAAACCACAGAGGATACATAGTAACACCATACCAACATCTCTCTGCTGGGGATTCTTTGCCCTATTGTGACCCCTGCTGTTCATGAACTCACCTGGAGGTATATATTTCATCATTTATAATGTAGTTGCCCAGTGTGACTTCAACAAATGGAGATGGAGATAGAATTATGGACAGATTATGAAACTCTGTATAGAACTAACCAGGGCATACATCAAATCAAAAACTTTAAATTTTTACCTGATCTGTATATATCATGTTGTTGTTGTTGTTTCTAAGTATTTAGTTACAACTGCCCATACTTTCATGATTTGGTCGTTATACATGTGGTTTCCTCATACTTTCTCTATTATTTTCTTTGCACAAAATTTATGTTCCAGTCTAGTGCCTAATAACAACCCCCTCTCTCAGGACACATATCATCCAAGTTTCCCTGCTCTCCGTGCTAATAGGATAGTGATATTGCCCTTAAAGTCTGGCTCCTTTCACATGTATACTGCAAATTTCTAGTGGCACTTATAGTTTACCTATGGATAGGCAAATTTTCTTTGTATATTTACCTATAACACTTTATTCTGAGAAAAAAACCTTATTTCTATATGCAGACCCCTAGAAATTCTCCAAACAAGTTAAGTGAGGATGTTTTTATAGACAGAAAGATGGGATCATGAATGTTTGATGCAGATTGGAGATCTTGTGGGATTAGATTTTAGGATCCAGTACTAGAAAGAGATATTGGCAAAGAAACGTGCCCTTGATATATTTTTCAGATCACTTTGGAACACATTGACATCCGACTGTATTTCCAAAGAAAAGATAATTAAGTATCTACAAGAATTGAAATATAGAAAGTTAGAAGAGCTAGGAGCATTAAATAGATGATGTACTTGTCTAGCCCAGGAAGAATTACAAAGACTGCAGGGTTATTTTTATGACCTCATGTCTGTCCTTTTATGAAACCGTACTATCTTACATATGGCTGGAAGATGTTGACTTTGTAAATGACATAATGCTGCCCTCAATCTCACTGAAGACTGGGGGTCAGAAGATATAAAAAATAAGTGCTTGCTATAAAAATTTTATGTTTGAGATTTTATAGTTCTTTTTCTCTGATTTAAACCTGTACCACTCTGAATCACAAGAGAATTTTGGCACAAGAAAATAGAGAAGCATTTACCCTCCCCAATATAAAATTTGTAACCCAACCTCTTTATATGATTTCAGTAAAAGTCTGGAGCTGAGTGAAGTGTAGAGAGCATGCTGAGCCTGTAGTTTAGGAGCTCTCATTGCAAGAACAGCCTGTCAGCTTGTAATGCAAATTGTGTGTTTTCTTATTTCTCTACCAGGTATTCCTAGTCCTTTACATCCCGCAACTTGTGTAGAAGCTGGACTCAGCAGAATAGATAGCTAGACAAATACTTATGCTCTTGGTAATGTGTGGGGGGGAACCAAAAAACCAAAAATCACAGAATAGTTTTAGGGTTGTGTGTGTTGGATTAAATTGATAAATACAGGAACTGATATGATTTGACAAAATGAAGGAATAGAACATTTAGGATTACAAATTATGGCTGTTTAAATGTGAATCTTCATAAGTAATCACTTGCTTTGTAATTTAAATATTACTTCAGGTCAAGAGAAACATTTGACGTCCACAATTGGAAAGCACATTTGCCAATAAGACAAATTTATTTCTAAGAATAATTTTTGAAGATTACTTGATGGTATTCAATTTAATAGCAGTAAAAAGAATTACCAAGACAAATAGCAAAGATGTCAAGTTGTGTGGATGCTAGTTTGCTTCAACTGTGCTCTTGGAAGAGTCTCTCAGATTGCTCCAAAACAGCTACTCCAATTGAGTTTTCACATACCTGAAACTGGCCACTTGTTTGTTGATATGTGGCTTTTACAGGGAGAACTATCATCCTGTGCCTGTTACCACCTATTAAGTAATTTTAGATGTCATTCTCAGAGGATACAATGAAATTAGCAACACATAGGCATCCCTGATAGTTATTGCTGCCACTCATTTTGTTGATCTGTGACAATGATTACTGTGGAGTTGATCAGAAAAATGGGATCTGAGTTCTCTCTCTTAGAGCCCATGGCAACAGGCCAAGTTCTAGTTTTGAGAAATGGCCCAGAAATTGAAAGTAATTACTGCTCTTCTGGGTTTGGTTCTCAGTGCTCACATCAGATAGTTTACAACTAAATGCCTGTAATTCCATCTTTAAATGATCCATAGCCATCTTCTGGTCTCCAAAAGTGTCGACACACATATGTGTTGCAAATAGCCCTGGGGCTAATTATATTTGATGTTAATCCATTCTCCTGTGAGTGACTGTGAACAAGGAATGAGTCAGCACTCAGGTGATTACCTGTAAACCTGCATTCCACCTTAAATTGTAAAATAAAGAAGATCTGATGATTGGAATGATAGAAGAAAAAGTGAAGTAGAAGTTGGGGAGAGGAAAAGGAGAAAATGGAAGAGGGAGATGACACAGAGCAGGATGAGGAAGAAGAAAAGTGGAGCAGAAGCACAGGGCCTGGAGAATCTGCAAGTTCTAAGGGGTCTCATAAATGGAGCAGATGGTAGTATAGCAGTAGATCTGCCCATTCTAGGTACACATCATGTATTCATACTAATTTAGTTGTGATTTCATTGCTGGGGCATATTTGGCCTGGAGATTTACCACAGCAAAATGGTACCAAACGTTTTGATTTGAATTCAACTAACCTAAGATAAAATTTCACTGCCCCCTCAACCCTTGAATTATAAACTTTTGATACTTAATTCTGGGAAATCTCACCTGTAGTTCAGAACCAGATAAGGAATATTAATCCCTGACTCCATGTAGAGAGATCATTGATAATCACCTATTATAATAGGTATTAATAAAATATATGTGTGTGGATTCTGGTAGAAAGCACAACAGATAGATGATATAACAGGATGGTTACTCTAGGCAGAGAGTTTAACAATTAAAAACTATCTGCTTCCTATGGGAAGATGTTAGTGGAAGTTTAAATTAATTGCTTTAAAGTTGTTATAATGATATTTTGCTGTAATAAGTTTTACACGAGAGTCATATTCTGGATAACATGGGCTCCACAGGAATTTTGGGTTTAAATCCTGGTTTGACAATCTGCATCTTATATGCAGTTATAGAAAAAAAGGGAAAAAATGGAAGGAAAGAGGAAGGGAAGGGGAGGGGAGAGGAGGGGAGGGGGGAGGAAAGGGGAGGGGAAAGGGGAGGGAAGGGGGAAGGGGAGGGGAGGGGAGGGGAGGAAAAAAGAGGGGGAGGGGAGGGGAGGGTATGTGGAAAGGGTGAAAGGGTGAAAAGGAAGGGGGAGAAGGGGGACAAGGGGGAGAAGAGGGAAAAGGGGGGAAAGGAGGAAAAAGGGGAAAAGGGGGAGAAGGGGAAAAGTGGGAGAAGGGGGAAAAGGGGGGAAAAGGGGGAGGGAAAAAGGGGAAAGAGAAGGGAATGGAGACAGGAAAAGAAAGGAAAACGGAAAGGAAAGAGGAAAGGAAAGGGAAAGACATATAGATGTCTGAATCAATTGTTTTAAAGATGGTATAATAAACCAGGCAGTGGTGGCACACACCTTTAATCCCAGCACTTGGGAGGGGCAGAGACAAGCAAATTTCTGAGTTCGAGGCCAGCCTGGTCTACAGAGTGAGTTCCAGGACAGCCAAGGCTATACAGAAAAACCCTGTCTCAAAAAAACAAAAAACCAAAAACAAAAGACAAACAACAAACAAACAAAGGAAACAAACAAACAAAAAAAAACAAAAACAAAAGATGGTATAATAAAGTCTGCAGGAGACTAATATTCTGTCTAACATTCCTCCACAGGAATTTTGTCTTAATATCCTGACATGAAAAATTAGAAAGGTATAAATAGGCTAAAATGTGTGTGATTTTGAGTATTGTGGTTGTTTTATTGTTCCTCTGGGACAGTGGGCAAGCTACAGGTTTTCTTGGTTACCAGCTGAAGGATATGCTGACTTGGGAAAAAGGTTTTGTCTTTGTGTTTTTTGGAAAAGGTAATTAAGATATTTACACCTTTCAGAGTTATATGGATCAGATTTGCTAGAGGAAGACCCTCTGAAGATTCCAGAGAATCAAACAAAAAGGTTATCTTGATGATAATAAATTTTTGTTTTGAGATTCATATATTACAAAATATGGTGAATTTCATTGTCAGACATTCAGAACTGACCTGCCTGAACTCCTGATGTCTGGTTTTTTCACCCAGATCCAGTCAGGACACAGACATCAGAGACTAATACAATCATTGGTATGGCCTTCTTAAAGCCAACCAGCTCCCGATTTTTCTACCCTTTCCCTTCCCTTCTCAATGGCCATATTCAGCTCGAAGAAGTTATGAAGAGTTGTAGTCCCAGTTCCCTAGGCTTTGGAATTAGGGGTGGTTATTATAGGTTGTCTTTGATACTAAAAATATTAAAGTACAGGGCTTAGACTCAGTTCTTCTATTGCTGCTATTATAAACAGATTTGATATGTTTAAGTCTGTGAATTAACGGCCAAATAGGAAATTCATGGCTCTGAGTTACTGTTAGGGTGTTTTCAGTTATTTTAATTAGGAATGGCTGAGAGTAGTTAACAGAGAACAGTCTTGATTTCTTCACATAGATAGTTTTCAAAAATATCAGAAGTCCACAGAATGTGACAGGTAATGATTATTTATTATTTATTATTATTTATTCACTTTTTGTTGCGACTAGTCTGCTCCTGACAGCTTTCCCTGTCTTGGATTCAAAGAAGAAACTGAACAACTTTGAGTTACTCCAGTTTTGGTGAAACAGCCACTAGGCAAGAATTGCCTCATTTCATCTACAGACACAATACTTTCCAAAGAAAGACACAATTACACTTTAGGACAGCTTGATTCTACTGAGACAGAGTAGGGTAGTCCTTAATATACCAGTTTCTCTAAATCTGTCAGATGACCCTGGCCAGTAGGCTGAAGACCAATGCTCTAACCTGTTGAAATGCGTGACTTTCCAGGTGATCAGCAGTCTGTATGGATTGGCTAAGTTTTGGAAGCTGTTTTAAGCTGCCTATATATTTTCAATTAACATCAGTCATTCTTGGATTTCTGATGGGGTTGAAAAACAACATAGTCTCCTAGCCAACTCAGGCTTTTTATTTGGAGAGGAACAGTTTTGAGAGGATGGTTTTCAGATGGCATTCAATCTAAAGCCAATGCATAGTCAGATGTAAAATTGTAAGTCTTTTAAGTAAGGACAGATGACAGAGGTTCTGTTTAATTAACAAAGATGATGGACTGGGTATAGGTCTCTTGTACTTTATAAATTGCAAAAGAGTAATAGTTATGTTCAATTATATCTGAGATAAAATAGTGTTTTAATTGGACAGAAAGGGAGAAATGTTATGGACAGCCCAGGGCTAATTATAATTGATGTTAATTCCATTATCCTCTGAGTGGTTGCAAATGAGGAATGAGTCAGCACTTAGGTGATTTCCTGTAAATGTGATTCTCACCTTAATTTGTAAAATAAAGGAGAACTGTTGATTGTAATGATAAACAGTAAGGTAGAGTAGAAGGTGGGGAGAAGAGAGGGAGAAATGGAAGAGGTAGAGGATACAGAGGAGGAAGAAAAGTGGAGCAGATGGACCCCTCAATCAGAACACTGGTTGGCTTCAAGCATCCACCTCTGTATTTTTCAGGCTCTGGTAAACCTTTCAGGAGATACCCATATCAGGCTCCCGTCATCAAGAACTTGCCAGCATCTGCAATAGTGTCTGGGTTTGGCAACTGTATACAGGATAGATCCCCAGGTAGGGAAGTCTCTGGATGGCCTTTCCTTTTGTCTGTGCTCCACATTTTGTTTCCATAATTCCTCTTGTATGTATTTTACCCCCCCCTTCTAAGATGCACAGAAGCATTCACACTTTGATCTTCCTTCTTTACCTTCAAATAGTCTGTGAATTGTATCTTGGGTATTCTGAACTTTTGGACTAATAACCACTTAAGAGTGAGTGCACACTGATATGTGTTCTTTTGTGAATGGATTCCCTCACTCAGGATGATATTTTCAAATTCCATCCACTTGCCTGTGAATTTCATAAAGTCCATTTTTTTAATAGTTGAGTAATCCATTGTGTAAATGTACCCCACTTTCCTCTCTTGAGGGACATCTGGGTTGTTTTCAGCTTCTAGCTATTATGAGTATGTCTTCTATGAAGATATTACATCATGTGTCCTTATTACATCTTGCCGCATCTTCTGGGTATATTCCCAGGAGTGGTATAGCTAGGTCCTCAGGTAGTACTATGTCCAATTTTCTGAGAAACTTCCAGAGGACTTTCAACATTATTGAGACTGCTATAGACTATGGGGACAATGGAAGTTAGACGAAATATATTTTGCATTATGCTTTCTTTATATATGCCCCCTACAGACTCAAGTGCTTGAACAAGCCTATAAGGGCCAGAGAGTTAAGTGTTATGGTTTGTATATATTCAGCAGAGAGTGGCACTATTATAATGTAAGGTCCTTTTGGAGTAGGTGTGTCACTCTGGGTATGGGCTATAAAACACTCAGCTACTTGGAAGCCAGTATTCTGCTGGCACCATGAAGATGTATAACTCACAGCTCTGCTTGCACCATGCCCGCCTGGATGCTGTTATGCTCGACTGCCTTGATGATACTGGACTGAATCTCAAAACCTGTAAGCAAGGCCCAGTTAAATGTCCTTCATAAACTTGTCTTGGTCATGGTCTATATTCACAGCAGTAAAATCCCTAAATATGACATATGACATATGTGAATAGTAAATTCAGGATTGCAGAAGTATTTACTGGACAGCAAACGTTTTTCTAACTCTTGACTCAGAGATTTCTATTCCATCTCTTCTATAATCATCCTCATTCCACCCTCAGAGAACTGTCCCACTTAGTAATGGCAGAAATGATGCAGCTGTGCATTCTGATATTAATACCTCTTATATTCTAAGAGCCTGGAACTTCTGGTAGACCACATAAGCAAGTTATCAAAAGACCTAGAAGTCACTTAAGACTTAATACTGTACTTTCCTGTATTGTTACAGAACCTTGTGTTGACTATGGCCTTGGCCCTGCAGAGATGCTTCAAAGCTTTATTAAAATGCCTGGGTCCCCATGAGCCCCTACTATACCGAGGTTTACAAGGAAATTTGGGTAGGAGTGGGGTTAATGATCTGATTCATTTATAAAATCAGCAGTGCTAAAAAGGAAGTAAAGCTTTGCAAGGCACCAGTCCTGCACCTGCCCATTTCCATCAGTAACTGTTCTCTGAGTATTCTCAACATGAATATGTTGGCTAAATTTTAGCAAGCTTTGTTAGAAGATCACTGTACACTTATTTAACTACAATTTGTAATGTGACATTAATTAATGTATCAGAGAAGCACCGAAAAAAGTCTTTGAAAGTGCATCTTCTTACTCAGAAGTTGGTAGTATTCTACAAGTCAAATTCATATCCTACTTTATTCCCAACTATTCTAAAGTGTTACTCTTTCACACAGCCCAGACATATTTTTATCATCCACAATCACAGTTTCCCTTTTTTATTGTTTTGTGAAAGAAGAAAAATTTCAATGAATTTGGACACTGTTATTGATATTGACAAATCATGGGGTACTCTAAGAACATCCTAAATCAACAGCTTGTAATTCATGGATGTACTTCTGCAAAGTTGAAAAAGCACAATAGTTCTTAAAATTAACAGACACAAAATGAACTACGAAATGAGTGCATCTGAGCAAGTAATCAAGTGAATATTCTTTAAGTCTTCTCATTCCCAGGGCATCTTGCTCCTCCTCCTCCTCCTCCTCCTCCTCCTCCTCCTCCTCCTCCTCCTCCTCCTCCTCCTCCTCTAGGGTTTCTGACACACTCAGGATGTGGTTGCAGCACTGTGTCTTGCATGGTGAGAGACTGCAGAGACCTCAGATGTCAATATGCTAGCTCCATATAGGCTGTGCTAGAGGATATATCTACAGTCAATGTGGCCTTGCTTTTGAACTTTCCATTGTAGTTAGTACCACCATTGGAAAGATTAATATCTCCAATCGACTCAAGGCTCTTTCCATGGCTCTGCTTCACCCATTCCATTTTGTATCTACTAAATGAGTAACCAGAATATTTGCAGGACAGCTTCATGGAAGCCCCAGCATTCACTACCTTAGATCCAGACTGTTGCAGTTGGACCTCAGAGTGGACACCTTTGAAGAGAAAGGCAGAGTGTATATCAGCGACATCCCAGGCCATTTCTCTTCTTCAGAATTGGAACTGTTGAGCCCATTACCTGCAGTTCCTGACAGGAGGAAGAGAAAGACCCAGCTCCATCCCATGGTTATAGTCAGTGTCTTCAGGGACTGTGGAGAAGACACTGATCATATGTGGTTTACAGGGTGTTGACATCCCTATTTTCAACCACCATAGTCACAGGTAATTTGAATATTCATGAGAGGAGGACTTTTTACATAGGAACTTAGTACAGCTGGTGAATTGCTGGAGAGGAAGGACTGAAAAGGCACATGGGTCAAGTAGCAGGATGTTCTAGTCCAAATCCAATAACTCCCTGAGGAAATGCATCCCATACACATTCTATGAGCCCTGAATTGCTGGTATGGTTGAAACTACAGGGAAGAATCTCTCAATCTTTATTACGCCAAAGTTTGTTGCTCTACTCTCGGATATATTAATACGTTGATTTACAGATAATGCTTCTTGAAGATCAAGATGTTGATGATGATGATGGAGATGCTTATGAAGAAGATAATGGTGATGATAATGATGGAAATATCCATTAAAGAGATTTAATGTCTTGATTAGAACTCAGTCAGATGCTGATAAGAAGGCAAATGAGAAAGCTAATGACATGAAAGTGTTAAATGTTTATTCTTTACTCATTATTGCTATAAGTGTACTAGTGTATTATACTGATTTCGGAATTCTGCTTGAAATTGTTACCAAAAAGAGTAAATAAATCTGTGCTGTGTCCCAGATCCTTCCCTCCCAAGCATGTATTCAAATGAGTCTATATTATAACAGAGACATTTTCACATCCATGTTTATTGCAGATCCATTCACAGCAACTGGGAGATGGAATCCATTTACATTAATAATAAAGGAAAAATAGATATTGACAATGTTTGTGTTATAGACCATGAAATATTCCTCATTGTAAATCCATGAAATATTTTGTGTATGTCCTCCACCAGGTCCACAAAAACAAATGCTTCATGTTTTCATTTATATGTGGTTCCATGGTTTGAATTATATACTATGATCATTCTTACCTGACTCTATCCCTCTGGTTTCCCTTTCAACCTTCCAATATGTCTCTTTTAAAACATCCTGACCAAGTCTTTCTTTCTTTTTGGTTATTTTATTTATTTACATGTCAAATATTATCTCCTTTCCCTTGTTTCCATCCAGAAATTCCCTATCCCATCATACCTGCCCCTGCTTCTACGAGGTTGCTCCCCTAAACCATATATCCCCTCTTGCCTCATCCTTCTAGAATTCTCCTGTGCTGGATCATCGAGCATTCTTCTCTGCAGGACCATGAGCCTCCCTGCCATTGATGGCAGATAAGGTAATCCTCTGATAGATATTCAGCTGGGGCCATGAGTTCTCCATGTGTATGCTTTGTTTGGAGGTTTAGTGCCTGGGAGCTCTGAGGATTCTGGTCTTATTACCACATTTAATGATGGATGCATATCTAACAATATAAGTCCAAAACAAAATAAACTCAACAGCGGTTTTGTAATCACTTTCTCTCTTTGTTTTTTGCATTAATTTTGTTGCACTTGACTTTTGAATATATATCTTGATTACAGAGTTGCATTTTTATGGGTTTCTGAGTATTTGTGTGTGTATGTGTGTGTGTGTGTGAGTTGTTTGTGTGTTTCATCTTTTTAAAGCACTTTTTATAAGTTTTTGTTTGTTTATTTCTATAGAGAAAATGAAAGATCTCACACGCGCTATTGTCTCTCCAGCAAGAACACACGCATGAGAAACCGGATCCTTCTGCAGCAACTTTATTACACCAGTTTCAACATGAAGAGGAAGACCCCCAAGCACCAAAAAGGCGCTGCTTATATACGCCTTAGTGTGGTGAGTCCACACCTGATTGGCTGCTCTCCCAGAGCCTCAACACCACACCCCGGGATGGGCCATGACTTGGCAGGAAAACACTCTCGCACATGCGCTCATTGCTTGTTTACCAATTAGGCCATGCAGGCACAGCGGAAACCGCTTCCCACAGAAAGAGTGTGCACTTAAGTGAGTGGTGAAATTTCTGGCACATGTTTGGAAAGAATATCACTGGTCAGAAAACACTGTATAAATTTTAACACTTATTTTTTTAAATGCTCATATTTTGACAATTCAATCATTGCCCTCTCCAGGCCCAGCCTTTAACAGTTCCTCTTCATGTTTCTCCCCCAACCCATCTTCAATAGAATGCCTCCCTTCACAGGGTTTCCCGACTCTATAGGCCTTCAAGTGTGTCAAGATTTAGGTGCATCTTCTCCCACTGTGACCAACCCAGGCAGTCCTCTGCATATATGTGTCAGGGTCCTCAGACCATCTCCTGTATGAGGCCTACATGGTGGCCCAGTGACTGATAAAACTCAGGATTCTAGGTTTATATATAATAAAAAAAAGAAAATATACATCTTTGAAGTGTTTAATACAGAATCTTCACAGTGTTTGACCATGGAATCGTTACATGTCAATCACAATAGGTTTGCATAAGTTAAGAAAGAAAACCACATAGGATACAGAGTAATCCCATACCCACATCTCTTTGCTGATGAGTCTTGGCTCCATTGTGACCCCTGCTGGTCACGATTTCACCTGGAGTTAGATTTTCCATCTTTTACACTATAGTTGCCCAGTGTGACTTCAGCAGTAACATATCCTTGCAATTAATGCGCTTGCAGGGCTCAGATGCAGGGAGAATTAGCTCTCATTTATAGGGGGATGATGACTGAAGTCTCAGACTGTGAATCTATGTTGCTAATACATTATCATCAATGAAGCTTTCAAAGTCACCTGCTTTCCTATTGGCATGGAACCTAGCTTTAACAGTTCTCATTTGTAATTAGGCATAAAAGGAAAAGATCATCTACATGTGGAGGGGCTTTGAGCCACTGCCCCTATGTGACTGATGCCCACAACTCTCTCTAAGGTGGGCTCTGGGTACATGACAGGGGTCTGGCCTCAGAAACAGATAAAACTCCTACTGTCCCTCTTGTGTCCCTGAGGCTTCAAGCCAAGCTCAACCTTAGAGGCTTCATTTCATGGTCCACTGCCCAACAGAAAGTAATTCCCATGCAGTCCAAACGTATACAAGATGCAAGTCTAGATATTGTAAGTCTGTGTGTGTGTGTGTGTGTGTGTGTGTGCGTGTGTGTAGACAACGCAGGAGAAAGAAGTTCATTGTAGTCAACAATGATGAAAAAGGAATTGTAGAGCTAAAGATTACGTTCACATTAGCTGCTGTGGTACAGAGTTTGAAGTTTGCCTAGCTGATTTCCAATCTTATTTTGGAAATTAATTTTAAGTAATTGTATGAATCTCAGAAGAGACTTTGAACTTTGAACTATTTTTTCCCTTTCCTTGGATACTTTATTTACTCATATTTCAAATATTATTCCCTTTCCAGGTTTCCTTTCTGGAAGTCACCATCCCATTGCTCCCACTCCCTGACTCTATGAGGATGCTCCCCTACACTAACCCACCCACACCCACCTTCCCACCCTAGCATTCCACTGCATTGGGGCATTGTATCCACTCAGGCCCAAGTGCCATTCCTCCCACTGATGTCCACACAAGGACATCCTCTGCCTCATATTTGGCTGGTGCCATAGGTTCCTCCATGTGTATTAGTTTTGGGGGTCCTGTCCCTAGGAGCTTGTGGAAGGGATGATCTGGCTGTTTGACACTGTTGCTTCCTCAGTAAACCACATCAGCACCTTCAGTCCCTTCTATAACTCTGGAGTCAAGGACCCCTCGCTCTGGTCAGGGTTTGGCTGTGACCATTTGATTCTGTATTTTTCAGATTCTGACAGAGAATTTCAGGAGATAGCCATATCAGGCTCCCATCAACAAGAACTTCCCAGCATCTGCAATAGAATCTGGGTTTTGCAACTGCATATGGGGTAGATCTCTCGGTAGGGCAGTCTCTGGATGCCCTTTCCTTTGGTCTGTGCTCCACATTTTGTCCCCATAATTCCTCCTGCGAGGATTCTTTTTCCTCTTCTAAGTGAGACAGAAACATCCACACTTTGGTCTTCCTTCTTTAGCTTCATATGGTCTGTGAATTTTATCTTTAGTATTGTGAAATTTTGGGCTAATATCCAAATATTAATGAGTGAACACAATGTGTGTTCTTTTGTGACTGGGTTACCTCACTCAGGATATTTTCAAGTTCCATCCATTTGCCTGCAAAATTCATGAAGTCATTATTTTAATATGGGAGTAATATTTCATTATATAAATATACCACATTTTCTGTATACATTCTTCTGGTGAGGGATAACTGGGTTGTTTCCACCTTCTAGCTATTATGAATATGGCTTCTATGAACATATTGGAGCATTGGTCCTCATTACATGTTGGAACATCATCAGGTTATATGCAAAGGATTGTTATAGCTGGGTCCTCAGACAATACAATGTCCAGTTTTCTAAGAAACTACCAGAGGACTTTCAACATTGTTGAGATGGCTCTAGATTATGGGGACTTTGGAAGTTGGACTAAATACACTTTGCACTATGCTTTGTTTATGTATGACATCCACAGACTCAAATGCTTGAATAAGCCTATGATAGCCAGGGTGTAAATGTGATGGTATGCATATGCTCAGCCTAGAGTGGTACTATTAGTAGGTGTGGTACTGTTAGAATAGGTGTCTCACACTGTGTGTGGTATATAAAACTCTTAGCTGCTTGGAAGCCAGTATTCTGTTAGTATCCTTCAGATGAAGATGTAGAACACTCAGCTCAGCTTGCACCATGCCTGTGTGGATGCTGTCATGCTCTCTTGCTTTGATGACACAGGACTGAAACTTTAAACCTGTAAGCCAGCCCCAATTAAATGTTTTCCTTCATAAACTTCTGTTGGTCATAGTCTCTGTTCACAGCAGTAAAACCCTAACTATGACATATGTAAAGCCTATGAGGTATAAATTCAAGATTGCAGTATGTTTTACTGGACAGCACTCTTATTTCTAACCTTTGACTCAGAGTTTTCCATTCCATCTCTTCTATAATCATCCTCACTCTACCAACAGAGTAGACTTGGCAATGGCAGAAATGATACAGCTATGCATTCTGATATTAATACCTCTTATATTCTAAGAGCCTAAAACTTCTGGTAGACCACAAAAACAAGTTAGCAAAACACCTAGAAGTCACTTAAGACTGAAGACTGTGTGCTCTCCTGTACTGTTGCAGAATCTTGTGTTTCCAGTGGCCTTGGGCCTGCTGAGATTCTTCAAAGCTTTATTAAAAACTCTGGGTACACACTCCTCCATTGTTGGTGGGATTGCAAGCTTGTACAACCACTCTGAAAATCAGTTTGGTGGTTCCTCAGAAAATTGGACAGAGTACTACCGGAGGATCCAGCAATACCTCTCTTTGGCATATATCCAGAAGATGTCCCAACCGGTAAGAAGGACACATGCTCCACTATGTTCATAGCAGCCTTATTTATAATAGCCAGAAGCTGGAAAGAACCTAGATGCCCCTCAACAGAGGAATGGATATAGAAAATGTGGTACATTTACACAATGGAGTAGTACTCAGCTATTGAAAAGAATGAATTTATGAAATTCCTAGGCAAATGGATGGACCTGGAGGGCATCATCCTGAGTGAGGTAACCCAATCACAAAGGAACTCTCACAGTATGTACTCACTGATAAGTGGATATTAGCCCAGAAACTTAGGATACACAAGATATAAGATACAATTTGCTAAATGCATGAAACTCAAGAAGAACGAAGACCAAAATGTGGACACTTTGCCCCTTCCTAGAAATGGGGAAAAAACACCCATGGAAGGAGTTACAGAGACAAAATTTGGAGCTGTGACGAAAGGATGGACCATCTAGTGATTGCCATATCCAGGGATCCATCCCATAATCAGCCTCCAAACGCTGACACCACTGCATACACTAGCAAGATTTTGCTGAATGGACCCAGATATAGCTGTCTCTTGTGAGACTATGCCGGGGCCTAGCAAATACAGAAGTGGATGCTCACAGTCAGCTATTGGATGGGTCACATGGCCCCCAATGGAGGAGCTAGAGAAAGTACCCAAGGAGCTAAAGGGAACTGAAACTCTATATGTGGAACAAAAATATGAACTAACCAGTACCCCGGAGCTCTTGTCTCTAGCTGCATATGTATCAAAAGATGGCCTAGTCGGCCATCACTGCAAAGAGAAGCCCTTTGGACTTGCAAACTTTATATGCCCCAGTACAGGGGAACGCCAGGGCCAAAAAGGGGGAGTGGGTGGGTAGGGGGTTGGGGGGTGGGTATGGGGGACTTTTGGGATAGCATTGGAAATGTAAACGAGGAAAATACCTAATAAAAAGAAATAGAAAAAAAAAGTCTGGGTACCCATGAACCCCTACTATATCAAGGTTTACAAGCAAATTTGGGTAGGAGTGGCGTTAATGATCCTCTTCATTTATAAAATCAGCAGTGATGAAAAGGAAGTAAAGCTTTGCAAGGCACCAGTCCTGCACCTGCCCATTTCCATCAGTAGCTGTTCAATGAGTACACTCAAGATGAATATGTTGGCTAAATTTTAGAAATCTGTGTTAGAAAATCTCTGTACACTTATTTTTCTACAATTTATAATATGGCTTTAATAAATGTACCAGAGAAGCACCAAAAAATATTTAAGACTTTGAAAGGGATTTTCTTTGCTCAGAAGTTGGAATTCTACAGATCAAATTCATATACTTTTTTTCAAGCTATTCCAAATTCTACTTTCACTCAACCCAGACATATTTTTATCATCCATAATCACAGTTTCCCTTTTTTGTTGTTTTATGAAAGAAGAAAAATGTCACTGTTATCGATATTGAGAAGGCATTGAGTACTCTAGGAACATCCTAAATCAACAGCATATAATTCATGGATGTATTTCTGCAAAGTTGAAAACCCACAGTAGTTCTTTAAGAAAGAGACACAAAAAATGGACTGCCCAAATGACGGCTTCTGATCAAGTCTTCAAGCGAATATTCTCTAAGTCTTCTCATTCCCTGGGCAGTTTGCTCCTCCTCCAGTATTACTGACACACTCCGGATGTGGTTACAGCACTGTATCTTGCACAGTAAGAGTCCACAGAGTCCTCAGATGTCAGGCTGCTGAAGTACATATAGGTTGTGCTGAAGAATTTGTCTGCAGACAATGTGGCCTTGCCCTTGAACTTTTCATTGTACCCAGTACCACCACTGTAAGGAATAATATATCCAATCCTTTGAAGGCTTTTTACAGGACTTCACCCAGTGCATGTAGTAGCCAGTGAATGAGTAACCAGAAGCCTTGCAGGATATCTTCACTGACCTTAGGTCCAGACTGCTTCAGGTGGACCTCAGAGTGGACACCTATGTGGAGAAAGGAAGAATTTATGTAAGTGACATCCCAGGCCATTTCTTTTCTTCAGATTTGGAACTGGTGATCCCCTTACCTGTAGTTCCTGACAGGAGGAAGAGAAAGTTCCAGCTCCATTCCATGTTTAGAGACCGTGTGTTCAGGGACTGTGGAGAAGACGTTGGTCATATGTGGTTTTCAGGGTGTGGACATTCCTGTTTTTAACCACCATGAACTCAGGTAATTTACATATTCATGAGCAGGCCACTTCTTACATAAGAACTTAGTCCAACTGGTGAAGAATTGGAGAGGAAGGACTGAAAAGGCTCATGGGTAAACTAGCAGGATGTTCTAGTCCAAATCCAATAACTCCCTGAGGAAATGCACCCCATACACTTTCTGTTAGCCCTTCACTGCTGGTATGGCTGCAACTAAAGGGATGAATGTTTCAATCTATACTTGGCCTATGTCTGTTGCTCCACTCTGGGATATGTTAACATGTTGATTTACAGATAATGCTTTTTGAAGATCAAGATGTTGGTGATGATAATTTTGAAGATGATGATGAAGAAGATAATGATAATGTTGGGAATAGCCATTAAAAAGATTTAATGTCTTAATTAGAACACATTCAGATGTTAATAAGGAAGAAGACAAATGGGAAAACTGATGACATGGATGTGGAAAATGTTGAATCTTTACTCATTATTAATATGAGTGCACTAGTGTGGTATACTGACTTTAGAATTCTGTTTGAAATTGTCACCAAAAAGAGTAAAAAAACTGTGCTGTGTCCCGGCTCCTTCCTTCCCAAGCATGTACACAAATAACTCTATATTATTACATAGACAGTTACACATCCATGTTTATTGCTTCTCCAATCACAGAAACTAGGAAATGGAATCAATTTACATTTATAAAAAGGACAAATAGATACTGACAATGTTTGGGTTATAGACAATGAAATATTCCTCAGTATATATGAGAAAATATTATTTGCATACTAATGAGTAAGAACATGGAATATTTGCTCTATGATGTCAACCAGGTCCATAGAAACAAACGCTTTATGTTTTCATTTATGTGTGGTTGCATGATTTGAATAACACACTATGATCATTCCTACCTCCACTCTGACCCTCTGGTTTTCTTTGGGACCTTCAAATATGGCTTTCTCACAACATCCTGACGACGTCTTTTATTGGTTATTACATTTATTTATATATCAAATGTTATCTCATTTCCCTGGTTCCCCTCAACTAATCCCCTATCACATCACACCTGCCCCTGCTTCTATAGGTTGCTCCCCCAAACCATATATCCACTCCTGCCACATCCTTCTAGATTTCTCCTATGCTGGATCATCGAGCATTCACAGAACAATGAGCCTTCCCTGCTATGGATACCAGGTAATGTAATCCTCTGATACATATGCAGCTAGAGCCATGATTCCCTCCATGTGTACTCATCTACATGTGGAGGTCCGTGGGGCCACTGCCATTATGTGACTGATATCCACAACTCTCTATGGTGGGCTGTGGCTATATGATAGGGGTCTAGTCTCAGGAACAGACAAAGCTCCCTCTGTGTTTCTGGAGCTTCAAGCTGAGCTCAAACTTAGAGGCTTCTACTCATGGTCCCTTGCCTAACAGAAAGTAATTCCCACTCAGTGCAAACATATACAAGATGAAAGTCTAGATATTATAAGTCCATGTGTATGTATGTACATGTGTGTGTCTGTCTGTGTGTGCATGCATATGTGTGTTTGTGTGTGTGTGTGTGTGTGAGTGTAAGTGTAAGTGAAAAACCCAGGAGAAAAAAAGTTTGTTGTAGTCAAGAAAGATGAAAAAGCAGTTGGAGAGCTAAAGACTGCTTCGACATTAGCCATGGAGGTACAGAGTTGGAGTTTTCCTAGTTGGTTTCCAGTCTTGCTTTAAAAATTAAAGTTAAGTAATTGGGTGAAACGCAGAAGAGACTTTGAAGTTTGGACATTCTTTTCATTTTCTTGGATATTTTATTTATTTCTATTTCAAATATTATTCCTTTAAAGGTATCCTTTCTGGAAGCCCCATTCCATCGCCCCCACTCCCTGCCTCTAAGAGGGTGCTCCCTTACATTAACCCACCCACACCCACATTCCCACCCTGGCATTCCACTGCTTTGGGGCATTGAACCACCACAGGCCCAAGAGCCGTTCCTACCACTGATGTCCAAACAAGGACATCCTCTACCTCATATGTGGATGGAGCCATGGGTTCCTCCATGTGTATTATTTTGGTGGTCCTGTCCCTAGGAGCCTGTGGGCAGGGGATGTTCTGGCTGGTTGACACTGTTGCTCCCTCGGTGGGGCTGTAAACCACATCAGCACCTTCAGTCCCTTCTATAACCCTGGAGACAAGGACCCCTCGCTCTGGCCAGGGGTTGGCCGTGACCATTTGAGTCTTTATTTTTCAGAATCTGACAGAGAATTTCAGGAGATAGCCATATCAGGCTCCCATCACAAAACTTCCCAGCATCTGCAATAGTATTTAGTTTTGGCAACTACATATAGGATTGATGTCCAGGTAGGACAGTCTCTGAATGGCCTTTCCTTTTGTCTGTGCTCCACATTTTGTCCCCATAATACCTCCTGAGACTATTCTGTTCCCTCTTCTACGATGCACGGAGCATCTGCACTTTGGTCTTACTTCTTTAGCTTCATATGGTCTTTGAATTGAATATATTGCATATTGTGAACTTTTTGGCTAATATCCACTTATCAGTGAGTACACACCATGTGTATTCTTTTGTGATTGTGTTACCTCACTCAGGACAATATTTTCAAAGTTCCATGCATTTACATACTAATTTAATGAAGTCATTGTTTTTGAATAACTGAGTAGTATTCCATTCTGTAAATATATGACATATTCTGCATGTATTCTTCTGTTGAAGGACATCTGGCTTGTTTCCACCTTCTAGCTATTATGAATATGGCTTGTATAGATATTTGGAAGCAGGTGTTTTATTACATGTTGGGGCATCTTCTGTGTATATGTTCAGGAGGGATATAGCTGGGTCCTCAATACTAATATGTCCAGTATCCTAAGAAACTTCCAGAGGAATGTCAACATTGTTGACACCACTATAGACTATGGGGACTTTCGAAGTTGGACTAACTAGACTTTGCATTAAGCTTTGTTTATGTATGTTACTCACAGACTCAAATGTTTGAACAAGCCTGTCAAGGCCAGGGAGTCAATGTGATGTTATGGATATGCTCAGCACAGAATTTCACTATCAAGAGGTAAGGTCCTGTTGTAATAAGTGAGTCACTCAGGGTGTGGGCTATAATATTCTCAGCTGCTTGGAAGTGAGTATTCTGTTTCCATCTTACAAATGAAGATGTAAAACTTCCAGCTATGCTTGCACCATCCCTGCCTGGATGATCTCATGGTCTCCTGCCTTGATGATACTGAACTGAACATCTACAACTGTAAGCCAGGCCCAATTAAATGTTGTCTGTCATAAACTTGCCTTGGCCATCTTCTCTGTTCACAGCAGTTAAACCCTAAACATGATATTTGACCTATATAAATACTAAATTCAGGATTGAAGGAGTATTTACTCAAAGGTTATTTCTAACCTTTGACTCAGAGTCTTCTTTCTCATCTCTCCTATAATCATCCTCACTCCACCATCTCAGGACTGTTCGAAATGACAATGGCAGAAATGATGCAGCTGTGCATTCTGATATTAATACCTCTTATATTCTAAGATCCGGGAACTTCTTGCAGACCACAGAAGCAAGTTAGCAAAACACCTAAAACTCACTTAAAACTTAAGACTCTGTCCTTTTCCACTCTGTTGCAGAATCTTGTGCTTCCTGTGGCCATTGTCATGATGAGATGCTTCAAAGGTTTATTAAAAGTCTGGGTCCATATGAACCCCTACTATACCTAAGTTTACAAGGACATTTGTGTTGGAGCAAGGTAAATGACCCTCCTCATTTATAAAATTAGGAGTTCTGAATAGGAAGTAAAGACTTAAGACTTTGAAAGGGGTTTTACTTTGCACAGATCCTGGTGGAATTTTACAGGTCAAATTCATATTATACTTTATTGCCAGCTGTCCCAAAATTCAAGTCTTTTACACAACACAAACATACATTCATCATGCATAATCACAGTTTCCTTTTTTTGTTGTTTTATGAAAGAAGAAAAATGTCGAGGAAAGTGTTCAGAGTTATCAATATTGACAAGGCATGGGGTACTCTAGAGACATCCTTATCAACAGCAAGTAATTCATGGATGTCCTTCTGCAAAACTGAAAAAGCACAATAGGTCTTTTAGAAATAGACACAAAAACACATTACCCAAATGACTGCATCTAAGCAAATCTACAAGCTACTCTTCTCTAAGTCTTGTCAGTGCCAAGGCAGATTGCTGCACATCCAGGTTTCTGACACATTCAGGATGTGGTTACAACACTGTGTCTTGCACAGTAATAGACTGCAGAGTCCTCAGATGTCAGGCTCTTGAGCTGCATGTAGGCTGTGCTGGAGGATTTGTCTACAGTCAATGTGGCCTTGGCCTTGAACTTCTGGTTGTAGGTAGTACCACCAGTGCTAGGATTAATCTCTCCAATCCACTCAAGGCTCTTTTCAGGACTTTGCTTCACCCAGTTCATGTAGTAGCCAGTGAATGAGTAACCAGAAGCCTTGCAGGATATCTTCACTGAAGCCCCAGGCTTCACCAGCTCAGGTCCAGACTGCTGCAGCTGGACCTCAGAGTGGACACCTGTGAAAAGAAAGACAGTTGATGACATTGAAATCTTAGGCCATTTCCTTTCTTCAGATTAGGAACTGGTGAGCCTCTTACCTGTAGTTACTGACAGGATTAAAATAAAGATCCAGTTCCATCCCATAGTTAGAGTCCGTGTCTTCAGGGATTGTGGAGAGGACATTGGACATATGTTGATTTCAGGGTGTTGACATCCCTGTTTTTAAACACCAGAGACTTAGGTAATTTGCATATTCATGAGCAGGAGACTTCTTACTTAAAATCCTAGTCCAACTGGAGAAGAGCTGGAGAGGAAGGACTGAAAAGGTACTTGGGTCATGCAGTAGAATGGCCCAAATGCAATAACTCTCTGAGGAAATGCAACCCAAACACTTTCTGCGAGCCCTGCACTGCTGGTATGGTTGTAAATACAGGGAAAGATCTCTCAATCTATATTTGGCCTAAGTCTTTTGCTCCACTCTGTGGCTATGTTCACATTTTGATTTACAGATAATGATTTGTGAAGATAAAGATGATGATGAAGAAGATAATGCTGATGATAATGATGCAAATACCCTTTAGCTAAGTGCAGTTTTAAAAAATTTAATGCCTTAACTAGAACTCAGTCAGATGTTGATAAGGAAGAAGACAAATGAGAAAAGTAATGACATGGATGTGATGTGGAAAATGTTTAATCTTTACTTATTATTGTTATGAGTATACTAGTCAGTGTCACATACTGACTTTGAAATTCTGTTTTAAAATGTCACCAAAAGAGTAAATAAAAACTGTGCTCTGTCCCAGCTCCAAACCTCCAAATAATATAATCAAGTTACTCTATATTACTACAGAGACAACTGCACATACATGGTTATTGCTACTCCATTCACAGCAGCTTGTAAATAGAGTTCATCTAGATTTACAAAAAAAAAAGGACAAAAATACTGACAATATGTGGGTATAGACTATGAAATATTCTTTACTGGTAAAACATGAACTATGGATTGTATACCTACGTGGAAGAACCTAAGAAATTTGCTCAATGAGTTCATTGAGGTCCTGAAAACCAAATGCTTCATGTTTTCATTTATGTGTGGTTCCATGATTTGAATAATACACTATGATCATTCCTACCTCCACTCTGTCCCTCTGGTTTCCCTTGGGATCTTCTAATATGTCTCTCTCACAACATCCTGACCATGTTTTTTTTTTTTATTGGTTGTTTTTTTATTTACATATAAAATGTTATCTCCTTTCCCTGGTTCCCCTTCACAAATCCCCTATCCCATCACACCTGCCCCTGATTCTATGAGGTGTTCCCCCACCCCACCTCACATATTCACTCCTGTCTCATCATTCTAGCATTCTCCTATGCTGGGTCATCAAGCCTTCAGAAGACCAAGAACCTTCCCTGCCATTCATGCCAGATATGTTAATCCTCTAATACATATGCAGCTGGAGCCATGAGTCCCTCCATATGTACTCTTTGTTTGGTGGTTTAGTCCCTGGGAGCTCTGGGGATTCTGGTCTTATTAACAACATTTAATGATGGACACATGTCAAATAGTAGAAGCTCAAAAGTAAGGGAACTGTACAGTGGTTTTGTAGATATTTATTCTCATTAATTTATACACCAATTGTGCTGACTTTTCTTTTGAATATTTATATTGTGATTATAGAGCTGCTGTTTCTGAGGTTTGTGTGTGTGTGTGTGTGTGTGTGTGTGTGTGTGTGCTGTGTTTCATCATTTTTATTTTTTAACAAATATTTATGGTTTATTGTATCTATAGAAGAAAATGGAAGAGTTTACATTTGAGTGAGTGGTGGATTTTCTGCAGAAGTTTGGAAAGAATATCAGTGATCAGAAAACACTATATAAATTTTAATATGTACGTTTTATTACTTTTATTTTTTTTACAGCTCAGTTATTGCCCCCCTCCAGGTCCATCCTCTGACAGTTCCTCTTCATATTTTTCCTCCCCACTGTCTTCAATAGGGTGCACCTCTTCACAAGGTTTTCCAACTCCATCGGGCTTCATGTATCTCAAGATGTAGGTTCAACTTTTCCCACTAAGGCCAAAGCAGGCTGTCCTCTGCATATATGTGTCAGGGCCCTTGGAACAGATCCTGTATGATGCTGGGATGGTGGCTCAGTGTCTGAAAGAACTCAGGATTCTAGGTTTATATATAATAAATAACAAGAAAGTATACATCTTGGAGTGTTTAACAGAGAATCTTCAGAGTGTTTGAGTATGGAAACTTTACATGTCAATCACAATAGGTATCTGTAAGTTATGAAAGGAAACCACAGAGAATACAGAGTAATCCCATACCCACATCTCTTTGTTGGGGATTCTTGGCTCCTTTGTGACCCCTGGTGGTCATGAACTAACCTGGAGCTAGATTTTCCATCTTTTACACTATGGCTGCCAATTGTGACTTCAGCAGTAACATATCCTGGCAACTAATGTGCCTGCAGGGCACAGATGCAGGGAAAATTGGCTCTCCTTTATAGTAAGACAGTGACTGATATCTCAGACTCTGAATCTATGTTGTTAGCATATTATCATCAATGAAGCTCATAGTCACCTGCTTTTCTATTGGCAGTGCAATTTAGCTCTAACAGTTCTCATTTGTAATGATGTGTAAACAGGAAAGATCATCTACATGAGTAAGGGCTACAGGCCATTGCCTCTATGTGAATGATGTCCAAAACTCTCTCAATGGTGAGCTGGGGCTACATGACAGGGGCCTGGTGTCAGGAACAGACAAAGCTCCTACTGTCCCTCATGTGTCTCAGGAGTTTCAAGCCATGCTCAACCTTAGAGATTTCTTCTCATGGTCCACTGCCCAATAGAAAATAATTCCCACTCAGTCCAAATATATAGAAGATGCAAGTCTAGATACTATATCTCTGTGTGTGTGTGTGTGTGTGTGTGTGTGTGTGTGTGTGTGTGTGTGTGTGTAGCCAACCAAGGAGAAAGAAGTATTTTTGTAGTCAACAAAGGTGAAATAGGAGTTGGAGGGCTAAAGACTGCTTTGACATTAGCCATGGAGATACAGAGTTTGGAGTTTGCCAAGCTGGTTTCCAGTCTTGCTTTAGAAATTAAAGTTAAGTAATTGGATGAATCTTAAAAGAGAATTTGAACTTTGGACTTATTTTTTCCTTTTCTTAGATATTTTATTTATTTGTATTTCAAATATTATCCACTCTCCGGGTTCCCTTTCTGGAAGCCCCCATGCAAAAAACCCTCATTCCCTGCCTCTAAGAGGCCTTCCCCTGGCACACACACATGCATGCCTCCCCCTGATATTCCACAGCACTGGGGCATTGAACACCCTCAGGCCCAATGGCCATTCCTCCCACTGATGTCCAACAAGGACATCCTCTGCCTCATATGTGGCTAGAGACATAGGTCCCACCATGTGTATTATTTGGTTGGTGGTTCAGTCCCCAAGGTTGGGGCAGGAGGGTTCTGGGTAGTTGGCATTGTAGCTCCCTCCTGAGGGCTGCAACCCCCCTCAGCTCCTTCAGTTGCTTCTCTACCTTCTCTGTCAAGGACACCTCGCTCAGGAAAGTAGTTGGGTGTGGGAAGCCACCCTCACATTTGCCATTACAAGATGGCGCTGACAGCTGTGTTCTAAGTGGTAAACATAATCTGCATACGTGCAGGGGCAGTTTTCCCGCCATGTGTTCTGCCTTTCTCGTGATGACAACTGGGCCGATGGGCTGCAGCCAATCAGGGAGTAATACGTCCTAGGCAGAGGATAATTCTCCTTAAAAGGGACGGGGTTTTGCCATTCTTTTTCTCTCTCTTGCTTTCTTGTTCTTGTTCTTTCTCTTGCTTTCTTGTTCTTGTTCTTTTTCTTGCTTTCTTGCTCTTGCTCTCTTGCTCTCTTGCTCTCTGGCTCCTGAAGATGTAAGCAATAAAGCTTTTGCCGCAGAAGATTCTGGTTTGTTGCGTCTTTCCTGGCTGGTCGCGAGAACGCGGGTAAGATTTGGTGCTGAGACCCGGGACGAGAAGACCTGGGACGAGAAGACCTGGGACGAGAAGACCTGGGACGAGAAAACCCGGGACGAGAAGACCCGGGACGAGAAGACCTGGGACAGTTACCATCACCGGCGCAAGGAAGATCCCTCATTCCGGAACCAGAACTGCGGGTCATGGTAATGAAGTGTTCCCATAAAACAGACTGTTGAGAAGGATTCAACTGCGTGAATTCAGAACTCTTCAGCTGGGGAATGGTGGTAATGAAGTGTTCCCGCAACACAGACTGTTGAGAAGGATTCAACTGTGTGAATTCAGAACTCTTCAGCTGGGGAACGGTGGTAATGAAGTGTTCCCGTAAAACAGACTGTTGAGAAGGATTCAACTGCGTGAATTCAGAACTCTTCAGCTGGGGAACAGGGTACCCGTAAGTATAGCTTTACAAGGTAAGTCTGGTCTTGAACTTTCTAACGAAATTCAAGACAGTCTATCAGAAGTAAAGTGGGGAATAGCTTTACAAGGTAAGTCTGGCCTTGAACTTTCTAACGAAATTCAAGACAGTCTATCAGAAGTAAAGTGGGAAATAGCTTTACAAGGTAAGTCTGGTCTTGAACTTTCTAACGAAATTCAAGACAGTCTATCAGAAGTAAAGTGGGAAATAGCTTTACAAGGTACGTCTGGTCTTGAACTTTCTAACGAAATTCAAGACAGTCTATCAGAAGTAAAGTGGGAAATAGCTTTACAAGGTATGTTTGGCCTTGAACTTTTTCTAGTGTTAGGAGCCTTTTTGTTCCTTTTCACATGTTATCAAGTGGTTAAGGCAGGGCTGAAAATTCTGGATGAAATTCAGGGCAATCTATCAGAAGTAAAGCGGGGAGAGAGAGTAGGAGCAAAGAGGAAATATGGTGCACAGAATAAGTATACAGGCCTTTCCAAGGGTCTTGAACCCGAGGAAAAGTTTAGGTCAGGTAAGAATACCTGGGGAGAGATTAGAAGGAAGGAAAAGAAAAAAGAAAAGAAAAAAGATCAATCAGCGGAGGTCTCTAGGAGAAGGAGACTATACTCATCACTAGGTGAGCTCAAGGAGCCAGTTCTTAATAGTTCTGAATCAGATGAAAAGGCTATTAGGGCCTGGAAGGCGCTCTCCCAAGCAGGTGAAGCCACTGGACAACTAACAAAGATCGTCCAGGGACCTCAGGAGTCATTCTCAGATTTTGTGGCCAGAATGACAGAGGCAGCAGAGCGTATTTTTGGAGATTCAGAGCAAGCCCCACCTCTGGTAGAATAGCTCATTTATGAGCAAGCCACGCAGGAATGCAGAGCGGCCATAGCCCCAAGAAAAAACAAAGGTTTACAAGACTGGCTCAGGGTTTGTCGGGAGCTTGGGGGACCCCTCATTATGCGTTACTTCCACAGTATGAGAAATTTACTAGGGTAGCTAATTTGTTAAAAAGTCTTTCTCGGTACATGTTACAGAATTGGACAGCTGAATTTGAACAGACCCTTCGGGAATTCAGACTTCAGGTCAACTCCACGCGCTTGGACCTGTCCCTGATCAAAGGATTACCCAATTGGATCTCCTCAGCATTTTCCTTCGTTAAAGAATGGGTGGCATTGATATTATTTGGAGATACACTTTGCTGTGGATTAGTGTTGCTTCTTTGGTTGGTCTGTAAGCTTAAGGCCTAAACTAGGAGAGACAAGGTGGTTATTGCCCAGGCGCTTGCAGCACTAGAACATGGTGCTTCCCCTGATATATGGTTATCTATGCTTAAGCAATAGGTCACTGGCCATTCAGATCTTGCACCCCACGAGGCTAGTCTCATTGCACGGGATAGAGTGAGTGTGCTTCAGCAGCCTGAGAGAGTTGCACGGCTAAGCACTGCAGTAGAAGGGCTCTGCGGCATATATGAGCCTATTCTAGGGAGACATGTCATCTTTCATGAAGGTTCAGTGTCCTAGTTCCCTTCCCCCAGGAAAAACGACACGGGAGCAGGTCAGGGTTGCTCTGGGTAAAAGCCTGTGAGCCTAAGAGCTAATCCTGTACATGGCTCCTTTACCTGCACACTGGGGATTTGACCTCTATCTCCACTCTCATTAATATGGGTGGCCTATTGCTCTTATTCTCTTATTAAAAGAAAAGGGGGATCTGTGGGAAGCCGCCCTCACATTTGCCATTACAAGATGGCGCTGACAGCTGTGTTCTAAGTGGTAAACATAATCTGCACACGTGCAGGGGCAGTTTTCCCGCCATGTGTTCTGCCTTTCTCGTGATGACAACTGGGCCGATGGGCTGCAGCCAATCAGGGAGTAATACGTCCTAGGCGGAGGATAATTCTCCTTAAAAGGGACGGGGTTTTGCCATTCTTTTTCTCTCTCTTGCTTTCTTGTTCTTGTTCTTTCTCTTGCTTTCTTGTTCTTGTTCTTTTTCTTGCTTTCTTGCTCTTGCTCTCTTGCTCTCTTGCTCTCTGGCTCCTGAAGATGTAAGCAATAAAGCTTTTGCCGCAGAAAATTCCGGTTTGTTGCGTTCTTCCTGGCCGGTCGCGAGAACGCGTGTAAGAGTTGGGTGTGAGCATTTGTCTCTGTATTTTCCAGATTCTGGCAGAGACCTTCAGGAGCCAGCCATATCAGACTGATCAGCAAGAGGTTCCCAGCATGTGCAGTAGTGTCTGGGTTTTACAGCTACATATGGGATGGATCTCCAGGTAGGGAAGTCTCTGAATGGCCTTTCTTTTCGACTCTGCTCCATATTTTGTCCCCATAATTACACCTGTAATTATTCTGTTCCCTCTTCTAAGAAGCATCCACAATTTGGACTTCCTTCTTGACATTCATATGGTGTAAGAATTGTATCTTGGATATTTTGAACTTTTCAGCTAATATCCACTTATCAGTGAGTATACACCATGTGTGTTCTTTTGTGATTGGGTTACCTCACTCAGGGTGATATGTTCAAATTCCATCTATTTGTCTGCAAATTAAATGAAGTCCTTATTTTTAAGACCTGAGTAATACTCCTTTCCATAAATGTCCCTCATTTTCTGTATGCATTCCACTCTTGAGGGACAATTTGGTTGTTTCCAGCTTCTACCTATTATGAATATGTCTTCTATGAATGTGTTGGAACATGTACCACCCAAATACTCAAATGCTTGAACAAGCCTAAGGGGGCCAGAAAGTCAATGTTTGTATATGTTCAGCCAAGAACAGAACAATTTTAAGGCAAGGTCCTGTTGGAAAAATCTGTCACACTGGGTGTGGGCTATAAAATTCTCAGCTTCTTGGAAGGCAGTATCTGCTAGAACCCTTCAGATGAAGATGTATAACTCTCAACTCTGCTTGCACCATGCCTGCCTGGATGGTGTCATGCTCTCCTGCCTTGATGATATCTGACAGAACCTCTACACCTGTAAGTCAGCCCCAATTAAATGTTTGTTCTAAACTTGCCTTGGCCATGGTCTCTGTTCACAACAGTAAAACCCTAAACATAACATGTAACATATATGAATAGTAAATTCAGGGTAGCAGGAATATTTACTCGACAGCAATCTTATTTCTAACCTTTGACTCAGAGTCTTCCTTTCCATCTCTCCTATAGTCATCCTCACTCCATCCTCAGAGGACTGTTTGACTTGACAATGACAAAAGTGATGCAGCTCGGTATCCTGACATTTATACCTCTTATATTCTAAGAGCTTAAAACTTCTGGCAGACCACGTAAGCAAGTTAGCAAAACACCTTGAAACTCACTTAAAACTTAAGACTCTGTCTTTTTCCACTCTGTTGCAGAATCTTGTGTTGCCTGTGGTTTTGGTCCTGATGAGATGCTTCAAAGCCTTATTAAAAAGTCTGGATCCACATCAACCCCTACTATATCTAAGTTAAAAACGAAATTTGTGTTGCAGGAAGATAAATGACCCTCTTCATTTATAAAATCAGGAGTTCTGAATAGGAAGTATAGACTTAAGACTTTGAAAGGGCTTTATCTTTGCACAGAACATGGTGGAATTTTACAGGTCAAATTCATATTATACTTTATTCCCAGCTATTCCAAAGTTCAAGTCTTTTACAAAATAGAAAATGTATGTTTATCATGCATAATCACATTTTCCCTTTTTTATTGTTTTATGAAAGAAGAAATATGTCAATGAAAGTGTTCACTGTTTAGCACTGGCTGTCCTGGAACTCACTTTGTAGACCAGGCTGGCCTCGAACTCAGAAATCTGCCAGCCTACTGCCTTCTGAGTCCTGGGATTAAAGGCGTGCGCCACCACCGCCCAGCTAAAAAAAAAAAAAAAAAAGAAAGTGTTCACTGTTATCCATATTGACAAGACATGGGCTACTCTAGGTACATCCTAGTAAACTGTATATAATTCATGGATGTCCTGCAAAGCTGAAAAAGCAAAAAAGTCTTTAAGAAATCAACACAAAAACACACTGTTCAAAAGACTGCATCTAAGCAATTCTACAAGCAACACTTCTCTAAGTATTGTTAGTCCCAAGGGAGCTTTCTGCACCTCCATGTTTTCTGACTCACTCAGGGTGTGTTTGTAGCACCGTGTCTTGCACAGTAATAGACAGCAGAGTCCTCAGATGTCAGGCTCTTGAGCTGCATGTAGGCTGTGCTGGATGACTTGTCTACAGTTAATGTGGCCTTGCCCTTGAACTTCTGGTTGTAGCTAGTACCACCAGTGCTAGGATTAATCTCTCCAATCCACTCAAGGCTCTTTTCAGAACTTTGCTTCACCCAGTGCATGTAGTAGCCAGTGAATGAGTAACCAGAAGCCTTGCAGGATATCTTCACTGAAGCCCCAGGCTTCACCAGCTCAGGTCCAGACTGCTGCAGCTTGACCTCAGAGTGGACACCTGTGAAGAGAAAGACAGAGTGGACGTCAGAGACATCCCAGGACATTTCTTTTCTTCAGATTTGCAACTGGTGAGCCCCTTACCTGTAGTTACTGACAGGAGGAAGAGAAAGACCCAGCTCCATTCCATAGTTAGAGTCAGTGTCTTCAGGGGCTGTGGAGAGAACATTGGACATATGTGGTTTTCAGGGTGTTGAAATTCCTGTTTTTAACCATCATAGACTTAGGTAATTTGCATATTCAGGAGCAGGGTACTTTGTACATAAGAACCAATCCAAATGGAGAATAGCTGGAGAGGAAGGACTTAAAGGTACATAGGTCAAGCAGCAGGATGGTCTAGTCCAAATCCAAGAACTGTCTGAGGAAATGGATCTCATACATTTTCTGTGAGCCCTGCAATTCTGGTGTGCTTGTAACTACAGGTACGAATCTCTCAATCTATATTTGGCCCAATTCTGTTTCTCCACTCTGGGGCATTTTCACAGTTTGATTTACAGATAATGATTTGTGAAGATGAAGATGATGATGAAGATAATGCTGATGATAATGATGGATACCCATTAGTTAAGTGCAGTTTAAAAAGATTTAATGTCTTAGTTAGATCTTAGTTAGATGTTGATAAGGAAGAAGACAAATGAGAAAAGTAATGACATAGATGTGATGTGGAAAATTTTTAATCTTTACTTATTATTGTTATGAGCATACTCGTTAGTGTAGCATACTGACTTTGAAATTCTGTTTTAAATTGTCACCAAAAGAGTAAATAAAACTGTGCTGTGTCCCAGGTCCAAAAACCCCAATAATATAATCAAGGTACTCTATATTACTACAGAGACAACTGCACATCCTTGCTTATTGCTGCTCCATTTACAGCAGCTTGTAAGTAGAGTTCATCTAGATTTAACAAAAACAAACAAACAAAAAGGACAAAAGATACTGACAATGTTTGGGTATAGACTATGAAATATTCTTCATTGTTAAAACATGAACTATGAATTGTATGCCTATTTGGAAGAACCTAAGAAATATGTGCAATGAGTTCATTGAGGTCCTTAAAAATAAATGCTTCATGTTTTCATTGTAGTGGTTCCATGATTTGAATAATACTCTATGATCTATCCTACTTCTCCTCTGTCCCTCTGGTTTACCTTAGGACCTACCAATATGTCTAGCTCACAACATCCTTACCATGTCTTTTTTATTGGTTATTTTATTTATTTATATATCAAATGTTATCTCCTTTCTGTGCTTCTCCTCCACAAATCTGCTATCCCTTCCCACCTGTCCCTGCTTGTCTGAGGTTGCTCCCCAACCCACATGAACACTCCTGCCTCATTCCTATGCATTCTCCTATGCTGGGTCATTGAGCTTTCACAGGACCATGAGCCTCCCTTGCCATTGATAGCAGATAAGGTAATCCTCTGATACATATGCAGCTGGAGACATGAGTCCCTCCATATGTCCTCTTTGTTTGGTGGTTTAGTCCCTGGGAGCTCTGGGGATTCTGGTCTTATTAACAACATTTAATGATGGACACATGTCTAATAGTAGAAGCTCAAAAGAAAAGGAACTCTACAGTGGTTTTGGAGATATTTACTCTCATTTTCTACATTAATTTTGTTGACTTTTTTTGAATATTTTTGTGATTATAGAGTTGCATTTTGTGGGTTTCTGAGGTGTGTGTGTTTGTGTGTGTGTTGTGTGTGTTTCATCATTTTTTTAAAGAACATTTTATGGGTTTTTTTGGATCTATAGAGCAGATGGAAGAGTTTACATTTGAGTGAGTGGTGGATTTTCTGGCAGAAGTTTGGAAAGAATATCAGTGATCAGAAAACACTATATAAATTTTAATACTTATATTTTATTACTTTTATTTTTTTACAGCTCAGTCATTGTCCCCCTCCAGGTCCATCCTCTGACTGTTCCTCTTCTTATCCCACCCACCCCCTTCTTCTATAGGATGCCCCCCTTCAGAAGGTTTCCCCACGCTGTGGGGCTTCTTGCATCTCCAGATTTAGGAGCAACTTCTCCCACTGAGGCCAAAGCAGGCTGTCCTCTGAATATATGTGTCAGGATCCTTGGAACAGATTCTGTATGATACTGGGATGGTGGCTCAGTGTCTGAAAGATCTCAGAAGTCTAGGTTTATATATAATAACAAAAGAAGAAAATATACATCTTTGAAGTGTTTAACACAGAATTTTCACAGTGTTTAAATATGGAAATGTTACATGTCAATCACAGTAGGCATCTGTAAGTTAAGAAAGGGAACTACAGAGGATACAGAGTAACCCCATACCCACATCTCTCAGCTGGGGATTCTTTGCCCCATTGTGACCCCTGCTGTTCATGAACTCACCTGGAGGTAGATTTTCCATCATTTACACTGTAGTTACCTAGTGTGACTTCAACAATAACATAGCCTTGCAACTAATGTGCTGGCAGGGCTCAGATGCAGGGAGAATTGGCTCTCCTTTACAGGGAGATGATGACTGAAGTCTCAGACTCTGAATCTATGTTGTTAGTACATTATCATCAATTAAGTTCTCTAAGTCACCTGCTTTCCTATTAGCAGTAGAACCTAGCTCTAACAGTTCTCATTTGTAATAAGGTATAAACAGGAGAGATCATCTACTTGTGGAGAGGTTTGGGGCAACTGGCCCTGTTTGAATGATCTCCACAACTCTCTCCATGGCTGTTCTGTAACTTTGTGACATGGGACTGGTGTCAGGAACAGACAAAGCTCCTACTGTCCCTTCTGTGTCCCTGGGGCTTCAAGCCAAGCTCAACCTTAGAGGCTTCCTCTCATGATCCACTGGCCAACAGAAAGTCATTCCCACTCAGTCCAAACATATACAAGATGCAAGTCTAGATACTATAAGTCTATGTGTATTTATGTACGTGTGTGTGTCTGTGTGTCTGTGTGTGTGTGCATGTGTGTGTGTGTGTGTGTGTGTGTGTGTGTGTGTGTCTGTGTCTGTGTCTGTGTCTGTGTGTTTGTATATGAGTGTGTACCTATGTTTAGGTATATGTATGTGTGTGTATGAACATGCATATGCATGTGTGGTTTGTGTGTGTGTGTGTGTGTGTGTGTGTGTGTGTGTGTGTGTGTGTGTGTGTGTCTTTGTAAGTCAGGGGAGATAGAGATAGAATTATGGACAGTTTATGAATCTCTGTATAGAAGTAACAAGGGCATAGGTCCATCAACAAACTGTAAATTTCTACCTGGTCTTTATATATCATTTTTTGTTTCTAAGTATTTAGTTACAACTGTGCATGCTTCCATGACTTTGTCATTATACATGTGGTTACCTTATACTTTCTCTATTATTTTCTTTCCACAAAATTTATGTTCCAGTCCAGTGCCTGATAACATCCTCCCTTCTCAGGACACATATCATCCATTGTTTCCCTGCTTTCAGTCCTTATAGGATAGTGGTATTGCCCTTAAAGTCTGGCTTCTTTCATATGCATACTGCAAATTTCTAGGGACAAATGGTTTACATATGGATAGGCAAATTTTCTATTGTATATTCACCTATAACCCTTTATTCTGAGAAATAAACCTTTTTTTCTGTATGCAGACCCCTAAAAATTCTCCAAACAAGTAAAATGAGGATGTTTTTGTAGACAGAGGGATGGGATCCTAAAGGTTTGATGCAGATTGAGGACTTGTGGGATTAGATTTGGGAGCCAGTACAAAAATTCCTGTGAAGCCCATGTTAGACAGAATATTAGTCTCCTGAAGACTTTATTATACAATCTTTTGGTTTTTTGTTTCTTTGTTTTTTTGTTTTTTGAGACAGGGTTTCTCTGTATAGCCTTGGCTGTCCTGGAACTCACTCTGTAGAGCAGGCTGGCCTCCAACTCAGAAATTTGCCTGCCTCTGCCTCCCAAGTGCTGGGATTAAAGGCGTGTGCCACCACCGCCTTGCTTATTATACCATCTTTAAAACAATTGATTCAGACATCTATTTTTCTTTCCCTTTCCTTTCCTCTTTCCTTTCTTTTCCTGTCTCCCTTCCCTTCTCTTCCCCCTTCCCCCTTTTTCCCCTTCCTTTCCCCCTTTCCCCCTTCACCCCCTTCTCCTTCCCCCTTTCTCCCTCCCCTCTTTTTTCCTTTCCCCCTTCTCCCCCTGCCCCTTTTTCCACCTTTCCCCCTTTTCCCCCTTTTCCCCCTTCTTCCTCTTCCACTTACCCCTTTCCCTCCCCTTCCCTTCCCTTCCCTTCCCTACCCTTTCCTTCCCTTCCCTTCCTTTCCTCTTTCCTCCTGTCTTTCCCTTTTTTTCTATACCTGCATATAAGATGCAGCTTGTCAAACCAGGATTTAAACCCAAAATTCCTGTGGAGCCCATGTTAGCCATAATATGAGTCTCCTGTAAGATTTATTAGAGCAATATATATTTATACCATCTTTAAAGCAATTAATTTAAACTTCTACTAATACCTGCCTATACGAAGCAGAGAGTTTTTAATTGTTAAACTCTCTGCCTAGAGTAGCCATCCTGTTATACCATCTATCTTTTGTGCTCTCTACCAGGAGCCACAGGCATATATTTAATTAATACCTATTGTAATAGGCAATTATCACTGATCTCTCTACTTGGAGTCAGTGATTAATTTTCCTTATCTGCTCTTAACCACAGGTGAAATTTCCCAGAATTAAGTATCAAAAGTTTATAATTCAAGGGTTGAGGGGGCAGAGAAGTTTTATCTCAGGTAAATTGACTTCAAATCAAAATGTTGGGTGTCACGCCCACCTCATCCAGCAAGGTAGACACAAAACAGTTGGATTCTTCTCAACAGCTTTATTGCAGGAACGCCTCCATGCTGCTATGGGGACCCCGTGTACCCAGGGAGGACTGCTTATATACACCCCAGCACTGGGGAGGGCTATATGTCCTCCTGGAATTGGTCAGCCTGTCGACACTTCATTATCATGCACCCAATTGGGAGGGGTTGGCGCCAAGTGGTGACTAGCTCAGGCTTAGTAAGGTTGTTTATGGCCACAGTGTACCAGAAACCAGCACCATCTTTTAGGCTTCAGCTGCCTACAGTTGGGTACCATTTTTCTGTGGTAAATCTCCAGGCCAAATATGCCCCGGCAATGAAAACACAACTCAATTAGTATGAATACATGCTGTGTGCCTAGATTGGGCAGATCTACCGCTACTCTACCATCTTCTCCATCTATGAGACCCCTTAGAACTTGCAGATTCTCCAGTCCCTGTGCTTCTGCTCCACTTTTCTTTTTCCTCATCCTCCTCTGTGTCATCTCCCTCTTCCATTTTCTCCTTCTCCTCTGCCCAACTTCTACTCCACTTTCTCTTCTACCATTCCAATCATCAGATCTCCTTTATTTTACAAATTAAGGTGGAATGAGGGTTTACAGGTAATCACCTGAGTGCTGACTCATTCCTTACTCACAGCCACTCACAGGAGAATGGAATTAACATCAAATATAATTAGCCCCAGGGCTATTTACAACACGTGTGTGTTGACACTTTTGGAGACCAGAAGATGGCTTTGAATCCTTTAAAGATGGAATTTCAGGCATTTAGTTGTAAACTATCTGATGTGGGCACTGAGAACCAAACCCAGATCTTCTGGAAGAGCAGCAATTACTTTTAATTTCTGGGCCATTTCTCAAAACTAGAACTTGGCCTGTTGCCATATGTTCTAAGAGACAGAACTCAGATCCCATTTTTCTGATCAACTCCACAGTAATCATTGTCACAGATCAACAAAATGAGTGGCAGCAATAACTATCAGGGATGCCTATGTGTTACTAATTTCATTGTATCCTCTGAGAATGACATCTAAAATTACTTAATAAGTGGTAACATGCACGGCATGATAGTTCTCCCTGTAGAAGCTACGGATCATCAAACAAGTGGCCAGTTTCAGGTATGTGAAAGCTCAATTGGAGTAGTTGTTTTGGAGCAGTCTAAGAGACTCTTCCAAGAGCACAGTTGAAGCAAACTAGCATCCACACAACTTGACATCTTTCCTATTTGTCTTGGTAATTCTTGTCACTGATATTAAATTGAATACCATCAAGTAATCTTCAGAAATTATTCTTAGAAATAAATTTGTTTTATTGGCAAATGTGCTTTCCAATTGTGGACATCAAATATTTCTCTTGACCTGAAGTAATATTTAAATTATGGAGCAAGTGTTTACTTATGAAAATTCACATTTAAACAGCCATAATTTGTAATTCTAAATGTTTTATTCCTTCATTTTGTCAAATCATATCAGTTCCTGTATTTATCAATTTAATCCAACACACCCAACCCTAAACCCTAAAACTATTCTGTGATTGTGGGGTTTTTTTGTTTTTTTTTCCCCCCACACATTTCCAAGAGCCTAAGCAATTGTCTAGCTATCTATTCTGCCGAGTCCAGCCTCCACAAAAGTTGGGGGATGTCAAGGACTAGGAATATCTGGTAAAGAAATAAGAAAAGACAGTTTGCATTACAAGCTGACAGGCTGTTCTTGCAGTGAGTGCTCCTGAACTACAAACTCAGCATGCTCTCTACACTTCAATCAGCTCCAGACTTTTACTGAGGTTGGGTTACAAATTTTATATTGGGGAGGGTAAATGCTTCTTTATTTTCTTGTGCCAACATTCTCTTGTGATTCAGAGTGGTACAGGTTTATATCGGAGAAAAAGAACTATAAAATCTCAAACATAAAATTTTTGTAGTAAGTGTATTTTTTTTTTTATATCTTATGATCCCCAGTCTCCAGTGAGGTTGAGGGCAGCCATTATGTCAGTTACAATGTCAACCTCTTCCAGCCACTTGTAAGATAGTATGGTTCCATAAAAGGACAGACATGAGGTCATAAAGATAACCCTGCAGTCTTTGTAATTCTTCCTGGGCTAGACAAGTAAATCATCTATTTAATTCTCCTGGCTGTTCTAATTTTCTATATTTTATTTCTTCTTGTAGATACTTAATTATCTTTTCTTTGGGTATACAGTCCCATGTCAGTGTGTTCCAAAGTGATGTTAAAAAATATATCAAAGGCACATTTTTTTGCCAGTATTTTTTTTTAGAGGGCAAGCTACAGTTTTATTGGGTTTTTGTTGTTGTTGGTTTTTTTTTTTTTTTTTTTTTTTTTTTTTTTTTTTTTGCTTACCAGCTGATACACTACTGATTTGGGGGAAAGGCTTTATCTTTGTGTTTTTTGGAAAAGGAGATTAAGATATTTACACTTTTTAGAGTTATGTGGATCAGATTTGCTAGAGGGAGACCCCCTGAAGATTCCAGAGAATCAAACAAAAAGGTTATCTTGATGATGCTAAAATTTTGTTTTGAGATTCACATATTACAAATTCTGGTGAGTTTCATCGTCAGACATGCAAAACTGACCTGCCTAAACTGATGTCTTGTTTTTTCATCCAGATCCAGTTAGGACACAGACATCAGAGACTAATACAACCATTGGTATGGCCTTCTTAAGGCCAACCAACTCTCCATTTTCCTACCCTTTTCCCTCCCTTTATAATATCTCAATGGCCATATTCAGCTCGAAGAAGTTATGAAGAGTTGTAGTCCCAGTTCCCTAGGCTTTGGGAATGGGGGTGGCTATTATAGGTTGTCTTTGATACTAAAAAAATTAAAATATAGGGCTTAGGCCCAGTTCTTCTATTGCTGCTATTATAAACAGATCTGACATGTTTAAGCCTGTGAGTTAAGGGCCAAATAGGAAATTCATGGCTCTGAGTTTACTGTTAGGGTGTTATCAGTTATTTTAATTAGGAATGGCTGAGAGTAGTTAACAGAGAACATTCTCAATTTCTTCACATAGTTGGTTTTCAAAACCATCAGAGGTCCACAGAAAGTGACAGGTAATGATTATTTATTATTTATTCACTTGTTGTTGAGACTAGTCTGCTCCTGACAGCTTTCCCTGTGTTGGATTCAAAGAAGAAACTGAACAACTTTGAGTTACTCCAGTTTTGGTGAAACAGCCACTAGGCAAGAATTGCCTCATTTCATCTACAGACACAATACTGTCCAAAGAAAGGACACAATTACAGGGTAGAACAGTTTGATTCTGCCGAGACAGTGTAGGCTAGTCCTTAATGTACTTGTTTCTCTAAATCTGTCAGATGACCCTGGCCAGTAGGCTGAAGACTGATGCTCTAACCTGTTGAAATAAGGGACTTTCCAGGTGATCAGCAGTCTCTATGGATTGGCTAAGTTTTGGAAGCTGTTTTAAGCTTCCTATATATTTTCAATTAATATCAGTCATTCTTGGATTTCAGATGGGGTTGAAAAACTACATAGTTTCCTAGCCAACTCATGCTTTTTATTTGAAGAGGAACAGCTTTGAGAGGATGGTTTTCAGATGGTATTCAATCTAAAGCCAATACATAGCCAGATGTAGAATTGTAAGTCTTTTAAGTAAGGATAGATGACATAGTTTCTGTTTAATTAACAAACATGATGGACTGGGTGTTAGGTCACTTGTACTTTATACATTACAAGATAATAATAGTTATGTTCAATTATATCTGAGATAAAATAGTCTTTTAATTGGACAGAAAGGGGGAAATTTTATGGATAGACCTGGGGCTAATTATATTTGATGTTAATTCTGATCTCCTGTGAGTGGTTGCGAACAAGGAATGAGTCAGCACTCAGGTGATTTCCTGTAAACCCGATTCTCCCCTTAATTTGTAAAATAAAGGAGAGCTGATGATTGGAATGAAAAACAGTAAGGTGGAGTAGAAGGTGGGGAGAAGAGAAGGAGAAAATTGAAGAGGGAGAGGAGGAGGAGGAGGAGGAGGAGGAGGAGGAGGAGGAGGAGGAGGAGGAGGAAAAAGAAAAGTGGAGCAGAAGCACATGGCCTGAGAAACCGCACGTTCTAAGGTGTCTCTCAGGTGGAGAAGATTGTAGTGTAGTGGTAGATCTATCCACTATAGGCACACAGTATGTATTCATATTACTAGGTTGTGTTTTCTTTCCCAGGTCATATTTGGATTGGAGATTTGCCACAACACATATGTCATTTAATTACCAAGAAAACTACAAAAATACACAAAAATTAAAATTAAAATAAATATATTTTAAAAACCCTCTGAATTCCTCTAATATTCACATAAAAGCCAATTAAGCCAGAAACTTTCTGCATTCTCAGTCTCAGAAAAGGAGTGGCAGAATGGTCCCTTAAGCTTTTTCCTCAGGAAATGTAGTCAAACTGATGAGCTACAGGCTCAGCGAGAAAATATTTCTTATAATACACAGGGGAGAGCAATAAAAGTGACACCTAAAATCAACCACTTGTTACCACATGTATGAACAAAGCTTGCATAACCACTAATTAAAAATAATGGACTACCTCATTCTATAATACATGTTTGCTTGTTCCCTTCAAATCTGTCATAATCTCTACATCCTATCCAGTTTGTGCCTATATATGGTTCTATAATACTGGCCATATAATTTTAACTTTTATAATTGTAGAATTGCTTTTGTATAACTAGCTTTTATTACAAACATTTATTGCCATGGAGAAAAAAAATCCACTTTAAAATTCTAGTGGACCAACTTAGTTCCCTTTCGCTCTCCATTGGTTTGTAGACTTACTGGTTTCTAGCCACTAATTGCTACCTTGGATTTCTCATGCAGTTACAAAATGCTATAAACTTAGTTATGGATTCTGTAAAGGCTTTCTGTGCTGTGCATGTAAGATTGCCCATTCATATTGCTTTCCACTGTTTCTAGCTGTTGCCTAGAAGCTCAATTCCATGTTCTATTGCATTGAGTCTGTTTTATTTTTTTCTGATTTTTATTGGTTATTTTATTTACTTACATTTCAAGTGTTGTCCCTCCTCCCCAGTTTCCACTCTACAAGCCACCTATCCCTTCCTCCCTCTCCTTCCCTCTATGATGGTGCTCCCTCATGTGCCCACCCACACGTGCCTCAATACCCTAGCATTCCCATATCCTGGGTCATCCAACCCCCACAGGACCAAGAGGCTCCCCTCCCAGTGATGCCAGATAATGCAGTCCTCTGGTACATATCCAGCTGTAGCCATGTGTACCGCCAGTGTACTCTTTGGATGGTGGTTTAGTCTCTTGGGAGCTCTTAGGGGTCTGGTTGGTTGACCCGGTTGTTCTTCCTATGAGGTTGCAAGCCCCTTCACCTCCTACAGTCCTTGCCCTACCTTCTCCATTCGGGTCTCTGCACTCCCTCCAATGTTTGACTGTGTACATTCCAATCTAAATTAGTCCAGATCTGGCAGAGTCTCTCAGGAGACAGCTATAGCAAACTCCTGTCAGTAAGCACTTCTTTGCATCAACAATAGTGTTTGGGTTTGGTGCCAAAAGATGGGATGGATCCCTAGGTGGGACAATCTCTGGATGGTCTTTCCTTCAGTTTCTGTTCCATTCTTTATCCATGCATTTCCTTTGGTCAGGAGGAATTCTAGATTAATATTTTTGAGGTGAGTGGGAACATCCCACAGACATTTACAAGGACCAGGTAGAAGTCAGAATGCTTGTGACTTCATAGATGATTACTAAAAATGTTACTTCTACTCTATTGGATAAGGAAGTCACTAATCTAGTCTGCAAGCAATTTGCAATCTAGTGGCCATCTGGGGACAGAAAAAACATGAAAAGTTTTGGAAACTACAAAATATGTTAAATGAAAATTCAGAAAAAAAAAAAAAAAAACAATAGTGCCCAGGAGTCTATGAGGGTGACTCTAGCCAATACTCCTAGTGGTAGGGGATATGGAGCCTGAAGTAGCCACATTCCATAGCCAGGAAGGACTCCTAGTGGGAGGAAAAGGACACCAACCCAACCACAATACCTTTGACCCAAATTTGTCCTGCTTACAAAAAAACAAAAACAAAAACAAAAACAAACAAAAAAAAATACAGGGACAAAGTTGGAGCAGAGACTGAGGGAATTGCAAACCAAAGACTGACAAAACTTGAGACTCATCACATACACAAAAGCCAATCCCTGATACTATTAATGATCTTTTTATTATTATTTTATTATTATTGCAGACAGGAGCCTATCATAACTCCTCTCTGAAAGACTATACCCAGCAGGTGATTGAAAAAGATGCAGAGACCCATAGCCAATCATTAAATCATGCTTGGTGATTTTTGTGGGAGAGTTGGGGCAAATATTGAGTAGCTCCCAAGAAGATCAATAGAGTCAACTAATCTGGACCCTTGAGAACTCCCAGAGAGTGAATCACCAAAGAGCAAGCATGGCCTGTACCTAGGCTTCTGTACATATGTAGTAGAAGTGCAGCTTGGTCTTCATGTGGGTACCCCCACAACAGGAGCAGGGGCTGTACCAGATTCTGTCACCTGCCTGTGAGTCCTGTACCCCTAACTGGCCTACTTAGGAAGGTCTTAGTGGGAGAAGATGTACCTAGTCCTGCAGACCCTTGATGTACCTGGGTATGTTAGTAGAGGGAGGACCTCCCCACTTCTTAGAGGAGAAGGGGTGAGGAGGATGTGAGGTCGATAATGGGAAGAAGAAGGGAGACTTGTGATCAGGATATGAAGTGAATAAATAAATTATTAAAACAGACAATCAAACAAAGCAAAAAAGCAGTGCCCAGAATGGGTAACCTTGAAACTTTTCTTAAATAAACACAAGGTCCATATACTTTGGTCCTCTGCTACTACATAATCTTCATGAATTCCTTTCAATGTTTATCAGTCACATTATAAAATAGAATGTGAACTTTCCCCATTATTTCTCATTTTTATTTATTTTAAATAATAGCATTCATACATGAATCATATTTTAGCAATTAAAAAAACCACATATACCAGAAACAATAGATTAATTTACCATGAAAGATTAGTCCCTTTATAAGTACTGAATACTTAAATAAAAAAATAACTACTCTGTGTGTGTGTGTGTTTGTGCGCATGTGTAGTTGTGTGTGTGTCTCCCATTTGCAAATCCAAATAGGTCCTGGGCGAGTGCGTGCATATGCCCCACCAGAAGCCAAAGCACTAAAACTGCATGGTATTGGTACAGACACAGACAGGTCGATTAATGAAATATAGTCAAAGACCCAGAAATAAACCTTCACACCTATGGAAACTTGTTCTTTGATAAAGACGCTAAAACCATACAGTGGAAAGAAAAAAGGATATTCAACAAATAGTGCTTGTCTAATTAACTGTCTGCATGTAGAAGAATGCAACTGATCTATATTTATCATCTTTCACAAAGCTCAGTTCCAAGTAAGTCAAGGACCTCGACATAAAACCCATAAAACCAGATACACTGACTCTAATTGAAGAAAAATTGGGTTATTGCCTTGAACATATGGGCACAGGAGAAAATACCTTGAACAACAAAAAAAGAAAGAAAGAAAGAAAGAAAGAAAGAAAGAAAGAAAGAAAGAAAGAAAGAAAGAAAGAAAGAAAGAAAGAAAGAAGGAAGGAAGGAAGGAAGGAAGGAAGGAAGGAAGGAAGGAAGGAAGGAAGGAAGGAAAGAAAGAAAGAAAGAAAGAAAGAAAGAAAGAAAGAAAGAAAGAAAGAAAGGAAGGAAGGAAGGAAGGAAGGAAGGAAGGAAGGAAGGAAGGAAGGAAGGAAGGAAGGAAGGAAGGAAGGAAGGAAGAAAAGAAAAGAAAAGAAAAGAAAAGAAAAGAAAAGAAAAGAAAAGAAAAGAAAAGAAAAGAAAAGAAAAGAAAAGAAAAAACAATGGCTCAGAGTCTAAAATCAATAATTGGTAAAAGCAACCTCAGGAAACTAAAATGATTATTTGAGACAAAGGTCACTTGTCAATAAGACAAAACAGCAACGTACATATTGGGAAAATATCTGCATTACCTTTATTTCTTATAGAGAGCTAATGTGCAAAAAATAAAGAACTCAAGAAGTTAAACTTCAAAAAAATCTGAATGACCCAATTTAAAAATGGGGTACAGAGTTAAGCAGAGAATGATCACCAGAGGAATCTTGAATGAGTGGGAAGCAGTTAAAGAAATATACAACATGCTGAGTCATAAGGAAATTCAAATCAATGTGACCCTGAGATTACACCTTACACCAGTTAGAATGGGCAAGATAAAAAACACAAGTGATAGCACATGCTGGAGAGGATGTGGAGAAAGGGGAACACTTCTCAATTGCCAGAGGGACTGTAAACTGGTACACCACTCTGGAAAACAATCTTGTGCTTCCTCAGAAAACTGGAAATAGTTCTACCTGAAGACCCAGCTATACCACTCCGGAGCATATACTCAAGTGATGTTCCACCATACCACAAGTAAACATGCTCTACTCTGTTCTTAGCAGCCTTATACATAATAGCTGGAAACTGGAAACAAACCAGATGTCCTTGAACCAAAGAATGGTTTCAGAAAGTGTGGTTCATGATTACAATGGAATAATATTTAGCTAGTAAAACTGAGAGAACATCATGAAATTTGGAGGAAAATGGATGGAACTTGAGAATATCATCCTGAGTGAGGTAACCCAGACCCAGAAAAGCATGTATGGTGTTACTCTCCTGTAAGTGGACAGTTCAGTGGTTAAAAGCACTGACTGGTCTCCCAAAGGTCCTGAATTCAATTCCCAGCAACCACATGGTGGCTCACAACCATCTGCAATGTGACCTGATTGACCACTTCTGGTATGTCTGAAGACAGCTACAGTGTATTCATATACATAAAATAAATAAATCTTTTAAAAAAATGAGTGGGCATAAGCATAAAGTGCATGATAACCATATTACAATCCACAGACCCAGGGAAATGGTTAATAAGGAGAGTCCAAGGGAAGATACAGGAATCTCACTCAGAATGGGAATCAAAATAGTAATTAAAAGTGAGTGGAGAGAGAAACTGAATGGAAGATATGGTGAAGAAGGAAAACTGGGGATCGGGAACTGAAAAAGAAGAAAAAAGTGTTTTTAAAAAATACATTCCAGTCATATTTTCCCCAGTATCATCTCAAGATCTTTCTCTTCTCACTACACACTGAACCCCAAAACATTTACTTCTCTCTTGGTTTTAATTCACTTTATATGCTGTTAATATCGCTATCACCCCTGTCAGTTTCCCTCCCCCACAAGCCATCCCCCACCCCCCTGACTTTCTCCTGTTAGCGTGTATCCTCCTTACCCAGTATCCTCCACTATGGGACATTGAATCCCTGCAAAGCTAGGCATCTCTTCTACCACTGAGGCAGATAAGACAATTGAGTTTGGTTAATGGATCACAGAGTCAGGCAACAGCTTTAGGGCATGGGGACAACACTGAAGTATAGTTAACATAGTCAGTGAGATAACATTATAGAAGATTGACTTTTCATTTGCAAGTGGATCCAATTTACAGATACCTTCTGGAATGGGAATGAGAACCCATGTTCAATAACACATCTCAGAATGGAAACCTCACCTGGCATGAAACTATGAAGCTTTTGCTTGCTTCCAGATTATACTGACTTCATATGCTTATCAGTCCTGTGGTGACTGTAAAGGCTTGTATCTTTGGAGTCATCCATCACCTCTGGCTCTCACAATATTAATATCTTATCTGCATTGGTTGCTGAGTCCTGAGGAGGTTTATTGATGTAGGACTGAGTGAAACAATATCTCTCACTCTCTACATATTATTCATTTTGGGCTCTTTGAGTTAGCTCACACTTACTACAAGAAGTTTCCCTCATCATGATAGTTACAAATTTAAGTTTATACATGGTTACATCGTTATGATTCATTGTATTGTATGTTCCTTTATCAGAAAAAGAGTATGTAGGTTTTCCTATGGCTATGTCCTATTCAATCTCAGGTTCTTTGCAAACCTAGAAATTCCAGGGATGGGTTTCATCTCAGGGATCGAGTTTGTGATCCAAGCAAATAATATTTGATTATATCCACAAAATGTGCCACTATTGAAGCCACATTTAACAAGACAGGCAAATCACAGAGTTTGTAGCTAGGTGAAATATAATCTTTCTCTTCTGATAGCGTGCAAAGTAACAAAATTATTGAAGTGGTCCTTGGATACTGTGAGCCAGGTCTTCAGAGAAGTCTGTGAGTACAGGAAAATATCACAAGAAATCCTTTTTTTAAATCTTGTTTGGTTGTTGTTGTTGTGTGTAGTTGTTGTTTTCTTTGTCTATATGCCAGCCCTGTATGATTCTCTCCTAGGTCTCTGGTCATCCTGTGGTTTCTGGCTTTCCGGGCAATGTCATGGGTAGAGTCCCTCTCATGTCATGGGTCTCATTGGTTGTTGACAACCACAATCTCTACTCCAGCTTTACCCCAGGACATTTCACAGGCAGGAGGATGTGTAGGCCAAAGATTTTGTAGATGTGTTGTTATTCTAGTCCCTTCACTGGAAGTGTTGCCCAATTACAGTAGATGGCAAGTTCAGGCTTCATATCCCCTATTACCTAGAGTCTTAATTAGGGTCAACCTTGGGAATTTCCATTGCACTGTTCCTAGCATAACCCAGAAATGTCACTCAATTCCAGTTGTTTCATCCAGTACTTTCTGCCTCCATATTTCTAAGCATTTGATCCCTCCTGTTCTCATCTACAACAATAATATCTATTCTATTTATCTTCACAAGGAGATTCAAGTGTCTCTTCTTGAGTCATCCTTGTTACGTATGCTATCTAGATACATGGATTGTAGCATGATTATCCTTTACTTGACAGCTAATGTCTACTCAAGTATCAGACTTATATAGTCATTATAGAAGAAAACATGGAAATTAGGTGATACATCAACCAAGATATATTGAGGTCATCCGATGCATAATGACTCTTTACACAAAACAGAGAAATGCTTACATAAAAAATGGCAGGAACCAGGCAGTGGTTACAACTGAGATAAAAGCAGCCCTAATTAAAGTCAGCTATTCTTAGGAGCCAGGTGGAAGGGCTTCACACTCTAGCCACAATTCCAGTCTATGATATAACCCACCACCAGGGGTCCCTTAGTAATCACCTAATTATGCTATTTCTCTGGGCCTTGTGAACATATGCAACGGGGGTGGGGGGATTCTGTTCTTGCTAACATTTTCATGAGTAATGCAATACTCTAGTTCCTCCTTATACCACAACACACCTTCCTCCTAGACCATTGTAATTTCCTGCATATGAGAGTAACTCAGCTGTTATTCTAAGTATCCATGGGGAACCTCCATTTATCAGAGGAGCCCACCAACTTTCTTCTATTATGTAATGTAGTCTGCCATATATGACTCTAATGAGAATTCTAAGTTTACTTTGTTGAACTTGCCCTGAGTTTCTAACTCTTATCCAGTAAACTGCAATGCCTGATTTCTTTCACTGACTCTCTATTAACACTGGAGGCATTTCGTCTGAATAAGTAGCATTCTTATGAAATTCCAAGCCCAGGGTCAGCTCAACAATTGACTAGGATGTTGGGACACCAGTGGAGACCAGGAGACAACATTCAATCTAAATTGTGTATTTGTCAAATCATTTCTTGGGGGCACCTATAATAAAATGATACTGAAAGAAAGTGCACACAATCCTCTACGGACTATTACAAGGACAAATCTGGACCACATCTGTGCTGTGTTATGGGACACCAAGGACCTCCAGGAGACCAGTTTCTTTGAAACTTTTTACCTCAGGACTACAGCCAAACGTTTGAACTTGTCACTCAGACTACACTGGAGTGGGTGTGGCAGAGAAGCCTTTGGTCCATTGAAGGCGTGATTACCCATTATAGGGAAATGCCATAAAAGTGAGGTGGGAGGGGGTGGGTAAGAGGAGAAGCATCTTCATAGAAGCAAGAAGGGGGGCCCAGGAGAGGGGTGTTAAATTCATATTATACTTACTTCCCAGCAATTCCAAAGAAAGTTCTAGTGTTTCTCAGAATGCAGAGATATTTTTATCACCCATAATCAAAGTTTCCTTTTCATCATTTTATTAAATAACAAATATTATCAATGAAGGTGGTCACTGGTAGAGACTGACAAGGTATGCGGTATTCTAGGAGCATCCTAAACCAGCATTATGTGATTCATAGCAGTCCTTTTGCAGAGTTGATCTGAGCTAATCTTCTCTGAATCATCTGAATCCCAGAGCAGCTTGATGCCCATCAAGGGTTTCTGACACTCTCGGTATGTGGTTACAAACTGTGTCTTTCACAGTAATAGACTACAGAATCCTCAGATGTCATTCTGCTAAACTCCACATAGGCTGTGCTGGAGGATTTGTCTACAGTCAATTTGGACTTGCCCTTGAACTTTTCATTGTAGCCAGTATTGTCATAGTAAGTATTAATATTTCCAATCCTCTCAAGGATGCCTTCCGTGACTATGCTTCACCCAATGCATGCCATAGTCAGTGAATGTGTAGCCAAAAGCCTTGCAGGACATCTTCACTGAGGCCCCAGGCCTCACCATTTCAGCCCCAGACTGCTGCAGCTGGACCTGGGAGTGGACACCTGTGAAGGGAAAGACAGAGTGGATGTCATTGTCACCAGAGTGTATGGCCAGACCTCAAGCCTGCTACTGTGAGTCCCTTACCTATAGCTGTTGCTACCAGGAAGAAGATGATACAGCTCCAACCCATGGAAAAATATAAATCTTTGAAGTATTTAACACAGAATCTTCACAGTATTTGAGCATGGAAATGTTACATGTCAATGACAGTAGGTACATGTAAGTTAAGAAAGGAAAACACATCCTCGCCAGCATCTGCTGTCACCTGAGTCTTTGATCTTAGCCATTCTGACTGGTGTGAGGTAGAATCTCAGGGTTGTTTTGATTTGTACTTCCCTGATGATTAAGGATGTTAGACATTTTTTAGGTGATTCTCAACTATTCAGTGTTCCTCAGTTGAGAATTCTTTGTTTAGCTCTGTACCCCACTTTTTAATAGGGTTATTTGGTTTTCTGGAGTCCAAATTCTTGAGTTATTTTTATATAATAGATGTTAGCCCCCTATCAGATTTAGAATTGGTAAAGATTGTCCCGTCCAGCAGGACCCAGTTATTCGTGGGTATGAGGGGAACCGCAAAACTGTGAGAGAAAAGGGTGGGCAGGAAAGAAGAGAGGAGACCAAGGAGGATTCCTGTCAAGGTCTCAGTTTATTAGGCTGAAAAGCCAGGTTATAAGCACACAGTGAGGGGAAATAGGGAGTGGCTGATGGGGAATTAACAAAGAACAAAGAAGTAGGCATCTGGGGACATGAAGGCTGAATTCTGACTACAGGTGGGAGGCACCCTGTGTCTTATCTCAGGAATGTAGATTCCTCCTTAACAGTCCAGGATGTCAAGCTGAGCTCATCACATAACTCAAGTCCTTGGAAGTCTTGGGAGTCAGGAAGAGATAAGGAAGAGGGGACTATAATTCAACTTTTTAGGGTCTTAGGTGCCAGGAAGGGAATAGGGAGGAAGAGGTGACCAGCTCCTTAACACAAGACCATTTGGTTTATTAGGGTGGGAAACTGAGAAAGGCTTACTTTCTCATGGTATGGTCTCCAACAAAAGATCTTATCCCAAATTTGTCTTATTGACAAAAAAAAAAAAAATCTTAAAAATCAGAAAAAAAAAATTACCAGGTACAAGAAAGTAGTTACTCTTGGAAGGAAAAATAGATTATACTGAAGAATGACATTAAAGAAATTTTCCTTCCTTTTTTTTTCAGCACTAGTGAGGCAGAGGCAGGTGGATTTCTGAGTGAGAGGCCAGCCTGGTCTACAAAGAGAGTTCCAGGACAGCCAGGGCTATACAGAGAAACCCTGTCTCAAAAACAACAACAATCAACAACAACAACAAAAAACCAACCAAACAAACAAAAAACAAAAAACAAAAACAAAAACAACAAAAAAAGAATAATCAGAAGAAAGCAATCCACAAAGGATACATCTCTCTGCAGGGGATGCTTGACCCCATTGTGCCCACTGCTGGTCATTAACTCACCTGCAGGTAGGTTTCTCATTTACATTGAAGTTGACCAGTCTGACTTCAGTAGTAACATATCCCTGCAGCTAGTGTACTTGCACTATTTAGCTGCATAAATGGCTCTTGTTTATCTGGAGAAGATGACTAATGTCTCAGTGTCTGAATTTAAGTTGTTTCTACATTATCATTAATGAAGCTCTCAAAGTAATCTTCTTTCCTAGTTGCAGCTAGCAATTTTTATTTGTATTAAGGGGTAAAGATCAGGGCCTTAGTTGCCTCCTAGAAGAGGAGGAACTACTGTGGTGCTCACATATAAGTTAGCAGTACGAAAGAAATTCACTTAGTTAAGGAAGTAAAAATAAAGCAAATTTACTCTGCAAATCAATCTGTTTCTCAACATGCATGTGCATCCATTTAATTGGATGAAGGGAGAGATGAAATCACCATAAGGATTGTAGTGGGTGGAAAATATGTGTGCTTTGAACAGTGAGTATATTCCCAATCCTGAGTCCTCTTATTTGTGGGAGGGCACGTGCTACTAAAGCTTTTCAGGAGGTGAGGTTTCACTAAAGAAGGATAGATTTGGAATATTTTCCCACATTTGAAAGAAACCAATAACACTATGTATGAATATGTGTACATATACATGTAACTATCTGAAGTATAACTACTCATATTAAAACAAAAATACATACTACATGAATTCAGAATATTCATATACATTGGGCTCTAACTTCAGGTTCATGAACTGGATATGCCTAATATTGCCGAAGAAAGGAGGAGGATCAGTTAAATGCACGTTCTATCTTCCATGCCTGGTCAAAATCCATGAGATGTCCTGTGAATTGTCGATTCTCATAACAGCATCTTCAGGATATCAATGACTTCTTAAAATAGAAGGACACTTATCACTACAATCCAGGGAGCTAAATGGTTGTACCTTGGCATTTCAGAATCCCTGATGTGATGGTAATGTCATTAATGCTGTACTTCATACTCTAGTACTTGGGATGTTGAGGCTCACATTGGTATCAATGTACAGGAGTGCATGCCTACTTAAGCAGTATGGATTTACAAAGACATCATCCTCATATAATGTACACCATTCACAAATGTCCAACTCCATAAGATTATAAATAAATAATATGATTTTATTCTCCTTAGTTAAATTTATAGGAGAATCATATAGAATTTTCTATTTTCCCCCTTGCAACATGAATAATTTTCCCTTATCCTCTGGTTGGGTCCTCTTTTCATTGATCATAAACCCCTAGCAGTTCCTAATGGATCTGTCTATATTTGATGATTCTAAACACCAGTTAAAGGGCTTGACACCATTTTACTATTCCAGGTTGCTTTATAGAGAGGATCACATCTGAAGACTGGGTCACATCAATTAACTCATATTCCTTCATAGATTGATACACCATGGTGTGCTCAGTGGTCAGCCATATAAGATGCAAGTATACACATTTTAGAAATGTTTTAGGTTAGAATAGGGTAAGAGTAGAAAAATGTACCTCTTAGGAATCCTTTGCACTCACATGTGAGGACAATAGGCAGAAACAATGAGGAAGCAAGCCTGTACTAGGTCTGTACACTAGTGACTCAAAGGCTGAACTGGGATTTTCAACTCATGTTTGGTTGAAGCCAGGAGAGATTTGCATTTCCTCATCAGGGGTTCACTGTGATATATATATATATATATGTCTTCTGATAGCTTCTTCAATTTCTTTCTTCAAAGATTTGAAGTTTTCTCATACAAGTTTTTCACTTGCTTGGTTAGATTTACACCAGGTTCTAATATTCCAGTTGGATTCATGCTAAAAGGAGATATGATCTTCATGGTGACAGAAAGGGCTTCTAAATTGTATCATTCCTGTTTCTGTAGCAGGTCCAGGAGGATGATATACATTTTAGAAAGCATCTGCACTGAGCTCTGTCAGACCTAGTGTTCATCATCATGACAAAAATTCACTGGCATAGGAAATGCTGTCCTGGGTTTAAATTTGTTAAGTGAGAAGAATATACATGCATAGATTCAGAAATCAACTGATTCTCTGGTTCTGTACAACTAATTTATTTAGAAGTTTTTCTTTCACTAACTCATTGCATCAACTATTTAACAATATTACTGATATCATTGACATAGATATTGATATAGATTCCAAGTGCCTGGAACTCAGAAAAAAAAAAAAAACCAGGAATTTTAATCACAGAACGGTATCTCCTCAACTGAGAAGATAAAAATCAAAGACTTGTACAACATTGGGAAAGCTGAGAGGGGGGGTTCTTAACAACCTGGTAACATTTCGGCTATCTATAAAGACAGGCCTCACTCTAATACCCCAAAATGATTACTCTAGAATTTTCACTACCAACACCCTTACTCCTTGTTAGGGTACTTGTCACATGCACTGTATGGCCTGCTGACATCTATGCTGTGGTCAGAGAACACATTCAGCTCTACATCTTTTAGTTGTAGAATCCACCTCATGGTGAGGAGAATTTTTTTTAATGTTATCTAAGTAGGCACACTTTATGATTTATTGTATACCTAAAATTGAAATTGTTATGTAAATCAGTGTTACCCTGAAAATATTTTCCAAGTTCCACTGTGTTTAAATATTCCTAAAATAAACTGTCTGTGCTTAGATTCTTCGAGTCTGATCCAAGCCGTCAAAGTCAATCTGCAAAATGTTCCATTCTCTCTCTTCACAAGGGTTGCTTTCTTCTCTGAAATCTGCAGGGATGCCCTCAAGAAATAATATGTTTTCCAAGGGGAAATTACTATATGCACTTAGAGCTCTATAACAGAAAATTAATTACTGAAAATACATAAACTTGGTCACAAACACACACACACACAGAGTTTAAAGCCCAAATATTTTACTTACTTTTTCATGAAATATTAACAATATGCATTTTACATATACCTTTGCCTTATATTCTTACTAACTATTGGATTCTGATTGAACTTTGAACAATTTAAACAGAGACAAGGAACATAAAGTTGGCAAACTTGGGCCTATGTAAGATTTACACAAAACTTATATCGTAATTTTGGCTTATTTTTAATTTTTCCATTATTTATTTATTCACTTTACAACATGGTTGTTGCACCCTCCCAGTCTCTCCTCATACAGTTCCTCCACCAATTGTTCCTCTTCTTTGCCTCTGAAAGTGTGGGTCATGAATGGTTATCGCCCACCCTGGCACATGAAGCTTCTGCAGCAGGAGGCACATCATCTCCCATTGAGGCCAGAATAGGGAGTCGATCCAGTTGAGCAGATTACAGTCAGGCACTAGACTTTTTTAGACCCTGATCAAGTTGCTGGGGCACACACATGAAGACTGAACACAGAGTTAAATATCTATTATATATGTGCAGGAGGGTTAAGTCCAGCCAATGTATGATGTTTAGCTGGTGGCTCTGTATCTCATAGCCCCCCAACAGTTCAGGTTAGTTGACTCTGTTGGGCTTCCTATGGAGCTCTTGTCCATTTCATGGCATTCAGTCCTTCCCCCATCTCTTCCATAAGAGTCCTCAAGCTCCATTCAATGTTTGGCTATGGATCCCTGACTCTGTTTCAGTCAACTGCTAGGTGGAGCCTCACGAGGGACAGTAAGGGTAGGCTCCTCTCTGCAAGCATTACAAAGTATCATTAATACTGACAGGCATTGGTGGATTGGTGCTTGCCCTTGAGATTCATTTCAAATTGGGCCAGTTATTGGTTATCCATTCTCTCAATCTCTGCTCCATTTTTGTCCCTGTGTTTCTTGTAGATAGGACACACTTTGGATCTTACATTTTGTTTTGTATATTTTATTGAAAGATAGATTTTTTTTCTTACACTGTATTCTGATTGGTGCTTCTCCTTCCCAAGCACTTCCCTGATCTTCCCCCCTCAGCTACCTTCTTCTACCTAATTAGAAAACAAACAGAACCCAAAAATAATGGAAAAGGAAAGGCAAAATGAGCTATCAGATTAGCAAACAACCTTTAATAGACGACAAAGAAAACAAACAGAAAGAAAAGCAGCACAGACAAAGCACATGAAACACAGGTAGATGCAGAGAAATACAAATTCATACTCAGTAGCACAAGACTAAGCTCCAGGTATGCAGCCCACTGTGATACTTAATACTGTTTCAGTGAACGTTCATGTTCTGTAAGGCAAGCAACTGTAGTGATGATTACTGGGACTTGGTGCAAATATATGAGACCAGATATTATCATACAACATCAGAGCCTAATACAGCTACCATGTACATGCACTGTATTGATAAATAGGGTATTTGAAAAGTAATTTAGCAATACTTTTGTCCAACTTATAAGAATTACTTTATGTGACTATGAATTGTGATATAAAAATCTGTTACATTCTAGAGAATGGAACTTCTGATAGAACACCAAGCCAAATTTGGCAACATCCTAGGGAGTCACTTAAGACTTAAAACTGTGTAAAGAGTTTTTCTTTACCCACAGGTTACTTGGATGTTACAGGTCAAATTTGTATTATACTTTATTCCCAGCTATACCACCAAAAGTTATGATATTTCTCAAAATACAGAGATATTTTTACATACATAATCACAGTTCCTCTTATTTGCTGTTATTAAACAAGAAACATGTCAATGGAGATGGTCACTTGTGAAGAGATTGACAAGGTATGGGGTACTCTAGGAGCTTCCTTAATTAGCATTACTTTATTCACAGATGTCCTTTGCAAAGCTGACAAATGCAATTTCTGTCTCTAAAGAGAAGAGGCCAAAAAAAAAAAAAAGACACTCAAAATGATTGTCTATTAAAGTCTCCAAGCTAATTATATCTGTCATCTCTGTCCCAGAGCAGCTTCATGCTCCTCCAAGATTTCTGACACATTCAGAATGTGGTTGCAACACTGTATCTTGCATATTTATAAACTACTGGGTGCTCAGATGTCAGGCTGTTGTGATGTAAGTAGGCTGTGCTGGAGAATTTGTACTTGGTCAGTGTTGCCTTTCCCTTGAACTTTTGATTGTAGTAAGTATCACCATTTCCAGGATGAATCCATCCAATCCACTCAAGGTTGTGTCCAGTCCACTATTTTACCCAGGGCATATAGTAGTTGGTAAAGCTGTAGCCAGAACCCTTACAGGACATCTTCACTGAGAACACAGGCTTCATCCCCTAATCCCCCAGACTGCTGCATCTGAACCTGGGAGTGAACAACTGTGGAAGGAAAGGAAAATTGGATATTATTGTCATCTAACTGTGTGGCCCATCCTCAGTTCTGGAATTGGGAGCTCCTTACATGTAAATGTTGCCCCTAGAAAGAGGGTAGTCTGGGTCCATCCCATGGTGAGGTCCTGTGTTCTCTGTCACTATATAAAGGGCAGTGATCATTTTGGAAAGTGAACATTCCTGTATTTGTCACCACAGGTTTCCATCATTTACATATTCATGACCAGGGCACATCTTGTATAAAGAAGTGGTCTTGCTTCAGAAGATGGAGATAGAGAACACCAAGGTCAGGCAGCAGTATGCTGCGGTCCAAGTTATAATCCTTTCTGAGGAAATTCATCCCTACCCTTTCCATGAACAATGTGCAGATGATGTGAATGTAACATCATGGCCTAGGTCTAAAAAGATTACCAGCCTGAGACAGTTGCTCCATTTCTGACAAGGTTATCAGACAGATTTGCCGAGATGGGGGCTCTGTGGTGTTAGACACCTATGTAATTACCTAACTCTAACCCTAACCCTAACCCGAACCCGAACCCGAACCCTAATCCTAACCGTAACCCTAACTCTAACCCTGATCTAGATACTTAGATGGTCACAAGTGGCTCTCTTTTCCATCCCGTATAGTTTCCTACTGGGTCTCTGGAACAAGACTTGTTCAACCAAAATAGGCTGCCTTTCACAGTCCCCCAAAACTTAACTTAGAAGCATCTGTGATCAAAAATGAGAGCAGCAATAATCTACTGCATATAAGCATAAATATTATAAGGCAGTTTAACAACTGGACTATTAGCCATGCAGCTAGGGTCTGCTAGGACTAGGGTCTACAGATGCCTATGTCATCTCTAGTCATGGGCTTTTGATTTTTGTAACTCTTCTTCATGTGTTTTTTTTTTTAATATACAGAAAAAAATGATAGGCTGTATATTTTATGTGAGTTTTGAAGGTTCAGGCATAAGTTTGAAAAATACTGTTATCAGAATACATTGTATACATTTTAATATTTATTTTTGTTACTTTTATTTTTATAGTTCACTCATGACCCCTCTCCTGGTTCACCCTCCCATGGTTCCTCATCCCATTACTTCTCTGCCCTAGTCTTCAAGGGGATGCCCCAACACCACCAGGCCTCGCCACACAGGCGCTACACGTATCTAGATGGTTAGGCATTTTTTCTCCCACTGAGTCCAGACCAGGCAGTCCTCTGCCATCTATGTGTCTGGGGACCTCTGTCCAGCTCGGGTATGCATCCTGGAATGTGATTCAAAGTCTGAGAAATCTCAGGAGTCTAGGTTTATATACATTTTAAAAAAGATATTATAAATCTTTGGAGTGTTTAACACAGAATCTTCAGTGTTTGGAAACGTTCCATGTCCATCACAATAGGTGCATTTATGTTAAGAAAGGAAACCAGAGCAGAAACAGAGTCTCCCACATGCCCACCACACTTTTCTGCTGGGGATTCTGGGACCTGTTGTCACTGCTTCTGGCCCTGAGCACACCTGCAGATAGATTTCCCATTCTTTTTTTTTTTCCATTTTTTATTAGGTATTTAGCTCATTTACATTTCCAATGCTATACCAAAAGTCCCCCATACCCACCCACCCCCACTCCCCTACCCACCCACTCCCCCTTTTTGGCCCTGGTGTTCCCCTGTACTGGGGCATATAAAGTTTGCAAGTCCAATGGGCCTCTCTTTCCAGTGATGGCCGACTAGGCCATCTTTTGATACATATGCAGCTAGAGTCAAGAGCTCCGGGGTACTGGTTAGTTCATAATGTTGTTCCACCTATAGGGTTGCAGATCCCTTTAGCTCCTTGGCTACTTTCTCTTGCTCCTCCATTGGGAGCCCTGTGATCCATCCATTAGCTGACTGTGAGCATCCACTTCTGTGTTTGCTAGGCCCCGGCATAGTCTCACAAGAGACAGCTACATCTGGGTCCTTTCGATAAAATCTTGCTAGTGTATGCAATGGTGTCAGCGTTTGGATGCTGATTATGGGGTGGATCCCTGGATATGGAAGTCTCTACATGGACCATCCTTTCATCTCAGCTCCAAACTTTGTCTCTGTAACTCCTTCCAAGGGTGTTTTGTTCCACTTCTAAGGAGGGGCATAGTGTCCACACTTCAGTCTTCATTTTTCTTGAGTTTCATGTAACCCTAACCCTAACCCTGATTTCCCATTCTTAACATAAAGTTGCCCATTCTGACTTTAGCAGTGACATATCTATGCAACTAGCATACTTGCAGGGCTCAGATGCAGGGAGAAATGGCACTTGTTTATCTGGACATGATGACTAATTTCTTAGCATATGAATTTAAGTAGTTTCTACATTATCATCAATGACACTCTCAAAGTAATTGTCTTTCATCATGGCAATTTGTTCCACCTCTAGCAGTTCTCATTTCTAATAACCTATAAACAAGAGAAGCCAGGGTCTTTGTTGCCTTTATGAGGCTGTTCCTGTTCACTCCTCCAAAGATCATTACATTGTATTTTTGCATAAAGGACACATGAAGAACTCAAAGCATTGAAATATCACCTGCCTTAGTCTTCGTCTATGCAAATCTTGTCAGACTATATTTTCTTTCAAATAAACACAGAGAAAATAAAATGTAGGGATAGTGTAGATTTATTGTAGATTGTAAGACTAAGTGTCATCCCCAGGCTGTCAGACATGAATGCTATAATTACACAGAAAAGAGTCATGTTTCATTGACTTTATTCATCTGTCAGTTTCCTGGATCATATTTTCTGATTTCTGTTTATTCACTGGCCTGTGCCTTAATCTTTTTCCTGCCCTCTATTTGGTACAATCTAAAAATCAGAGAAATATTGCTTGTTTGTTCAGTTCTATCAGATGCTGGGCATCCTGGAACACAGAAGAATGAGGCAGAAGATTTTCTGCAAGAAAATCTGAAAATTAGGATAGTTGAGGTACATGAACCTTGGACACCACACACGGTTGTAGGATTCTCATACTCTAATCACAAGACAGGACAATTATGTAATTGATACAAGGAAGTCCCCAAAATTCTGAACAGATAAAGATTGACTTCAAATTCAGGATTTTGTAGTAAATGTCTAAATTCAAATATAAGGGACAGTGGTGTGTTGGTGTGAGGACATCATTTTTTTTTCTATCTTCTGAATTTTGGGCATCCACAAAGACAATCTTTAATTAAGTTACTTTCTTCTTATCACTTATCCTGAGTCACCAAAACCATGCAAGGGCTTAATAATACAAATTTGAACTTTGAACTATTAAAATTTTATTATGAACAAAAAAGAATGATGAAACTCAAAATGTAATGAGGTCCACATGATAGAAAATATCCAGGTTCTACCTCTACTAATTTCTTGAACTGAGAGCGTCACATGGCACTGGAGGACACCTTGGAACCAGGTCAACAACTCCTGACCTGAAGAACTGCATGGACTCAGCCCTGTGAATGGAACATTGAGGACTGAGCTCTCAAGTCAAAATCATATTTTCCATCTGAAGAACCTCTCCCTTCAGCGGAAAAATTTACAGATAGATTTATGTATGCTGCTGATGGTAATGATGTTAAGTAGAAGTTCAACATCTCATGTTTGAAATTTTGTGGCTTTATTTTAAATGGATATACAATTGATGTTTATGGTTTCAACAAAGTTCATAGGTAATGAATTATATAAATATTTGCAATACTAATTAACAAACTATATTTACTTGTAATGGTAATTTATTATAAATGTGTGTGCCAGTGTGGATATAAATATATGCAGTGCTATCAGCAACAGATGAATATTCCCATTGCTCCACATCCCCACCAGCATTAGCAGACTGATATTGATTTTTATTTCACTGTTGAGTTGCAACATTCAACATTACTTTAACTGCCTCTCTGTCATTAGTGAATTAAAAAGAGGACTCAAAGGGAAGGACCTTAGATGAAATGCCCTAGAGTGGGGAGAGTGAACTAGTAGAGTCCACCTCCAGTACAAAGTCAGGGCATCATGTGGAGGGATGGGGTTGCCATCCCACAGTCAAAAACTATGACCCAGAATTGTTCTTATCTGAAAGAACTGCAGGGCCATAAAAAGATGAACGTCAGAAGAAAAGGAGGTCCAGTGACATGTACAAATTGTGTTCCAGGTTACGGGAAGGCTGCAAGACCTGACACTATTACTGATGCTATGGTGTGCTTATAAACAGGTGCCCATCATGACTGCCTTTTGAGAGGTCCAATGAAAACAGCTGAGAGAGTCAGATGCAAATATTTACACCCAACCTTTGGGCACAGTTCTAAGCTATTCCCCATATTCTCTCCCTTAGGCTTTAGATATCTGGATTCATATTGAGGTCTCTGATCTGGTTGATCTTGGGTATTGTGCATGGGAACAGATATCCAGGACTATTTGCTAAAGATGCTTCTGTTCTTCCATTGTGACTTCTGACTTCTTTATCAAAAAAAAAAGGGGGTCCATAAATATGTGGATTTGTGTCTAGAATTTTTATTTTATTCTGATTTTTAGCCATTCTTGCTTTATTCCATTACCATGGTGTTTATATTACTATAGCTCTGTAATACACTTTGAAATGAGGGATGCTGAAATCTCCAGATGTTCCTTTATTACACAGGAGATTTTTAGTTGTCCAGGATTTTACTGATTTTCTATATGAAGTTGAGTGGTGTCCTTTCAAGATCTTTAAAAATTGTTCTGAAATTTTGTTTTGTGTTATATTAATTTTGTAGATTGCTTTTCTTAGGATGATCATTCTTACTATGTTAATGCTACCAATCCGGGATGGCACATATTTCCATCTTTTGATATCTTCTTATTTTTTTTCCACAAAGTGTTGAAGTTTTTATCATACCAGTCTTAAATTTCCTTAGCTAAAGTTACAAGAAAGTTCTAATTTTCCAATTGAGGGATTTATTTGAATATAAGATATCCTGACTTCATGATGATAGAGAGAACCTACAAATTTTGTCATTTATGTTTCTGTAGCATTTCCAGATGATAGACATAGATTTTAGGAACTAATACCAGTCACATGCTTCAGATTTTTTATCCTTAAGGACAAGAACTAACATAGGAGATGGTTTCTCAACTTTCAAACATGTAACTGAGAAAAATAAATATTCCACAGAGTCAGAAAACACCCATCTCTGCGCCATCCTCTAGGTTCTGCCCAGTTAATTTATTGAGGTATTCTTCTTTCACAAACATGAGGCAACAGATATTTATCAATAATATTAATGATATTGATATAAAGTTTGTAGAGAGCATGAGGGCCTTGTACTTATACTCACAGGCAAGCACTAAGAGAACCAGGAATTTTTGTCACACAGAGATGTGTCCTTGAGGGAGGAGATGAAATGAAACACCTGCATGTTATCCAGAAAGCTGAGAGTGGAGGTTGTCAATCTGGGGAAATAGGGACAGAGTGCACCCTAGTTACCCAGGATGATTACGCCAGACTCTTCCATCATTAGACTATTACCCATCCTTAGGGGAGCTGTCACATGTATTTTATGGATGGCTGACCTATATGCTGTTGGTCATAGAGCACACTAGAAATTGGACTTACTAAAAAGAACCCACTCTCATGATCACAAGAACTTCATAAAATGGCTTGTGTATCATCATACCTTAAACTTTATTGTAAAACAGGATCTGGAATGATTATGGAAATTTTTGTTGCCTGGAGACCCTTTTCCAAATTCCAGTGTGTTGAAATATTCCTATAATAAACTGCCTGTGCCTTGAATCCCCAAATTCTGTTACATATTACCAAATTCAATCTGCACTTCAACCTCATTATCATCTCTTCACAGGGTTTGTTTCCCTCTATGACACCTGCCGAGAGGTAGTCAAGAAAAAGTTTTCCTAGTAGAAATTACTCTGTGCACTTTGAGATTAACAATAGAAAAGTTCATTACTAACCACACACACATAAACACACACACAGACACACACAAGAGACAGAGACAGAGACAGAGACAAAGACAAAGACAGAGAGAATGAGAGAGGTTAAACCCAAACATTTTACCTATGTATTTCACTAAGCCATAGAATTATGCATTTTACATAAGCCTTATACTTAAATCTTTTCAGACCTGGCCTCTGATTACACTTTGAACAATGTAAACAAAGACATGAGACTTAAAGTATAAGCACTTGAGCATATGTGATGTTTGCACAACAAAGATTTTAGCAGAATTATTTGTTTAGTTATTAACTTTTTAAAGTTCTTATTTGTATTTTCTATTGAAAATAGATTTCTTCATGCAATACACTTTGATTATTTATTTCCCTTCCTCAACGCCTCCAAATTTTATCCCTGCTTGTTTCTGTTTCTTTATCTAATTAGAAAACAAACAGAACCTAAGCATAATGAAAAAGAAGAACTATGTAAGATAAAGAAAAAGCAAACAAATGAGAATAGAATGAAACAAACAGGAGAAAAAAATCACCAAAAATAAAAATAAGAAACACATGAGGATGCAAGACACATGTTAACAAATACTCTACAGAACAAAGCTTGGCAACAGGGATGCAATGAACTATGAGAGGTGATGCTGTATCAGTATATGCCCATATACAAAAAGGCTATCGACTGTAGGGATGATTACTGAGACTGAAAAGGAAGTAAATATGGGATCAACCACTTATGTGTAATCTCAGAACCTACTTCAATTAACAATTATATATGTTGTATTGGTAAAGGAGTTCGATGAAAAGAGATTTAATAATATTTTGACCAACCTATGGGAATTATATTTACATGCCTGTGCATTCTGATATAAATATTTCTCATATTCTAAGAGACAAGAACTTCTGATGGAACACACAGCCAGAATTACCAACATACCTTACATAATACTTAAGACTATGAAGGGAGAGTTTGTTTGCCCAAATGTTGATGATTTGGATTTTGTAGATCAAATTCCTTTGATACTTTATTTGCAACTATTTCAAGAAACTTCTGGTCCCACTGAATCCAGTGATACTTTTATCATGCACTTTCCACTCTTTATTGTTTTATTAAATAAGAAGCATGTAAATGGAGGTGGTCACTGGTGAAGAGATTGACAATGTATAGTGTCCTGTAGGATTAACCTAATCAGCATCACTTTCCACATTGAAATCCTCTTATAAATACAACAAATGCACAATAGAACTGTGAGGAGGAGGCAATAAATGGTCATTCAAAATTACTATTTCTGAGCAGGACTAAAGTTTAATCTTTTTTTTTCATCTCAGTCCCAAAGCAATTTGCTGTTCCTTCAGGGGTTTTGACACACAGAGCATGTGCTTATAACACTGTGCCATGCACAGTAATAAACTACAGAGTCCTCAGATGTCGAGCTGTTGAGTTCCATGTAGGCTGTGTTGGAGGATTTTTCTACAGTTAATGTGGACTTGCCCTAGAACTTTTCATTGTATTAAGTACCACCATATACAAAATGAATCTATCCAATCCATTCCATGCTCTGTCCAGGCCTCTGCTTTACCTGCTCCATATAGTTGTCATTGACGGTGTAGCCAGAAGCTTTGCAGGACAGCTTCACTGGACTCCCAGGCTTCACCAGCTCAGCTGCAGACAGCTGCACCTGGACCTGGCAGTGGATACCTGTGGAGAAATAGGCAGAATGGATGACATTGTCATCTCAGGCCATATCTTCCTTTCAGATTTGGTACAGGTGAGTCCTTTACCTGCAGTTACTGACAGGAGGAAGAGAAAGACCCAGCTCCATCCCATGGTTATTGTCAGTGTGTTCAGGGACTGTGGAAAGGACACTGAACATAGGTTGTTTACAGGATGCAAACTTCCCTGTATTTACTGCAATCAATTGGCACAATTTGCATATTCATTAGCAGGGTATTTCTTAGAGAAGGACCTAGTCCAGCTGGAGAAGTACTGGAGAGTAAGGAATGAAAATGTGAATGGGTCAAGCAGCAGAATGCTCAAGTCCAAGTCATAATCCTGTCTGAGGAAATGCATTCCATAACTTTCTGTGAACTCTAGACAGATGCTGTGGATATAACTACAGGGACAAATCTCTCAATAGATTTTGTCCTGAGACTGTTATTCCATTTGGGGATATGTTAACGAGTTGATTTACAGAGGGTGTAGTGTGATGATGGTGATGATGATGATGAAGAAGGAGAAAGCAAAGAAGAAGGAGGAGGAGGAGAAGAAGGAGGAGAAGGAGGAGGAGGAGGAGGAGATTATGATAATGGAAATTTCTAAAAACAGCGATTTTTTTTAGTTTTATAGACTTCTTTCACATATATGCAATTAATATTTGTCTTTCCAACAGATTATATACTGCTTCAAAACTCAATAAAAGGACTAAAAGTAAATGTGCTTCAAAAATACTCACCTATAAATGATTATTGCAGGAGGATCATTAATAACTACATTATAGCAACAGCTTTACATGTGTCAAGAAAGGATTTTATCACTAAGGGATATATATATATGTATATATATATATATATATATATATGTATACATATATATATATATATATATATGTGTATATATACACACACACACACCACACACACAGAACATTTTGGGTTTTTTGTTTGTTTTTTATTTTGTATATATTTTATTTTATTTTAAATATATTGTATTTGCTTTAGTCCCTTCATTTGTAAGATAGACAAAGCCTACCCTAAGTGATAGGTGAAAGCTATCACTTATTAACATAAGTGAAAGAACAGAACGTTTTGATGGGAAATAAATAAGAAATTTACATTGCTTTTGAAAAATGGGTGTAATTAGAGATAACTGTATTAATTAAGGCAATCTCAGAATCACAAATATTAAAGGAGACCCTCATTATCAGCTCTTGTACGTTTCATTGCATTAGTGAAATTCTCTAGTATAATAAAGGGCAATAGTTGGGACAAGAGGTTACAAGAAAAATATGCAAGTTATACAAAATTAAAGTATGAAAACTGTACATTTGTAAAGTTGTTATTTCTATATTTCATAAAGATTTTTATTCTTTGAAATTCTCAATCATATATCAAATATGCTATGATCTACAACCACTTCCAGGACGTAGACCACAATTTACAACTACTAGGTCCCTGTGGTTCCCCTTGGGGCCTTACAAAAGTCTCTTTCCCAAAATCCCATTTCTTCTGTTTCATTACCTAATAACACGGTGAGTTTAATTAGTGCTACATTTATATGCACTGATAGGTTTATCACAACTAAAGAGTAAATCTTCAGAAATCTCCTCCCCCCCCCAAAAAAATATATATTTTGCCCATCAGGCATCACATGCCAAAAGACCTTCAGCTTGGTGTGGGCCTTCAAGTGTTCTTCTCCATCAATTTTGTAATGGTATTAAAAATAAATTATATTATTTTGGGGTGAGGAGAGGGTACCTATGTATCAAAGTAGATATATTAACCTCAGAGGAATACTTATGTAATTCAGTTTCATGAGATTTACCTGATATTCCTAAGCTTACCAGTAGACATCTTTACCTGCTCAGCTATTTAGAGGTCTCACATGTGGTAATTTTCACTGGATTGATTTGTGTATCTTATAATGTTAAATATATCTACTGAGAGTTCTTACATGCAATAAAACAGTTAAATCTCTGGAGATAGAATTTGATATCCTTTAACCCCATTTTCTATATCTCTTTCCCTGTTTTATGATGGTTCTTGATTTTGATTTTTGGGTGAGAGGTTGGTATTATTACTCGTCTGTGCCTGAGTACTCTGTCAATCATTCTCAGCACTCTGACCACTCATGATTGGCTGCATTGATCTTTACACACAGCACATATGGACCTCTGTGATCAAGGCTCAGACAGTCTACAGGATATAAAGGTAAATATTTATAAGGAAGTTTGACAGCATGACCCTAGGGCATATATCATCACTAAATATCCTTTTAAACCACACTTTCCTAGGATGAAGACTTTCCTATGAAAGTTCACCAAAAAAATAAATAAATAAAATTGCTTTGTCCCAGAAAAACCCTCTCAAACATGTACTCCAATGGCACTACATATTATTATGCAGATGGTCATACATCCATATTTATTCACAGCATGTTATTCATGCTCAAGTTACAGCACAAAGAAGAGAGAATCATCTTAGATTTCCAACAAAGCATAAATAAACTTGAAAAAATCATAAACACAGTAAAATGAATATCACTCAGTTGTAAAATAAATTATGTAATCTATAACTGTCTCATTGGAACTGAAAAAATATACTGAATAAATCACTCCTATCTATAAACCAAGTGATTCACTCTCACTTATATGTGTTCAAAGATTTAAATATTTTGTTTGGTATATTGAATTGTAGAATCAGAGAGACTAGAATTGGGACAGTAAAGTATGAGGAATTTATAAACATGATAAAACAAAACAGAGATATTAATAATAAAAAAGTTTTAAGATTTAGATTATAAGAGCCAGAGGGTGTGGATAACTCCAAAGAATGAATGTACTTCAGACACAATTGGACAGTTGCACATGTGAATTCACAGAGACTGTGACTGCAGACTCAGAGCATGATCCAAGTCAACTCAGATAAAATTTGCAGATGGAAATGGACACACAGGCTCTCACTGCTAACCAAGAAGTTCTGCATCCAACACTCACACACAAAGGAAAAACTAGTTTTCCCCAATGGAGTTCATAGGGGACACTAAGCACAATTAATCTTGTAAAATCTGCTTAGCAGTTGGTAGCACAAAAGAAAATCAAAACAATGGTATTTTTGCAGACATTTTTTCTAATATCTTCAATTCTGATTGTCTCACTGACATTTGGAATATATATGATGGATAGAAATTTGTGGTTTTACTGGTTTCCGTGTGTGTGTGTGTGTGTGTGTGTGTGTGTGTGTGTTTGTGTGTATGTGAGTGTGTGTGTGTGTGTGTGTGTGTGTTCAGTTTATTTTCTTTAGTTTTTGGTTGCTTTTAAATCCCTTTTAAATTAATTTCTCATTTTTTGGTTTTTCAGAAAGAATAAAATGTGTGTAGTTTAGTGAGTTGGTAGGTAGGAAGGATCTGGAATAAGTTTGGGATGAGGGAATGAGATATTAGAATACATTTTGTGTATTTTTTCAAAAACTATAAAAAGCAAATAAAATAAGTAAACATAAAACTGTGAAGTGTTTAATAAAGAATCTTTACCATGTTTGGGCATGGAGATATCACATGTCAATCAAAGCTGGGCAGATCAGTTAATACAATTACGAAAGGAAACCACAGATTATACAGAGTCCCGTCCCCATCCATCTCATCTCTTTATGAGAATTCTTGTCCACATGCTGACCCCTGCTGGTCATGAACTCCTATGCATTTAGGCTTGTCATGTCTCACACAAAGTTGCACAGTCTGCCTTAAGAAATTCCTGTAACTCCAGTGTTTACAGAGCTCAGCTGAAGGGATAAATGGCTCTAGTTTACCTAGGGATAACGTTGTCTTCATCAGAGATTTTAAGTTGTGCTACTATGGTTATAATATCCCTCTCAAAGACAGATTCTACCTTGGTCGCATTTGGATCCAGCTCTATGAGTTCCCATTTCTAGAAAAGCAATAACAGGAAGTAACAGCTGCTTTGCTGTTTTCATCAGGCTAGACCTCTGGCAGAACACCTGTGACAGAGGGTAAATCAATCTCCCTACATTGTTTATTAGACAGAGTGAAAACACTTACACAATAATTGTACGCAGGAGTGAGACTATTGCTATCAATAACTAAAATGTTGAAGCAGATTAGGACCTGTCTGAAACTTAGAAGCTCAAACAATTTTGAACATAGTGCTGAAATAGGGCTATACTAACAAGTAAAAACTCTGCTTAGAAAAGATGAAATAGAGCAATCAGATAAATGTCTGAATCTTAGAGATCTGCAATGAGACTTACTCCATAATTTCATGGGCTCTCAGGGACCCCAACAACAACCAAAAACAATACATAGGCTTGACCAAGACACCCAACGCATGTATAACAAATGGGTAGCTAAATCTTCATGTGAGTCCCCTAAAAACAGGAATGGGGGCTGTCCCTAAGGTGCTACCTGTCTTGAAATCCACTCCCCTACTGGACTAACTTGTCTGGCCTCAGTGGGAAATGATGCCCCTAACCCTGCAGAGACTTAATAGGCCAGAGTTGGGGGATATCCAATGGTGCACCTACCCTCTCAGAGGAGAAGGGAAAGGAATAGAAGGAGAGACTTGTTTATGGAAGACCAGAGGAGAGGGCAGCATCTGGAATTTAAAAATCAGTCAATCAGTCAATAAATAAAATGCCCCCATTGGATATCCTAATTAACATGTCAAATTAAAAATAAACTCCTCACCCTGACATAGGTTAACCCATATATATAAATATGGGAGATATATATATATATATATTTGCCCTCCCACTACTCCTTCCTGATCCTTGTCACCTCTTCTCCTGTCTGGATAAACTTCCTTCCTGTTTCTTGTAAAAACAGGCTTCTAAGAGGTAAAAATAGAACTTAGCAAAATAAAATATAATTAGCTAATATAAAAGGCATTTAACTGAAGTTGGAAAAGGTTAATCAACAAAAGCAAAAGAGTCCTAAGAAAAGGCACATGAATCAGAGGTCATCTAATTCAAACAATCAGAAGTCCCATAAAACAACTAAAATAAAAGTATAATATATACAAAAAGGGCCAGAAACAGATCCATGGTGGCCCTGTTCTTGCAAATGTCTTTGTGAGTTCTTGTGACGTTGGATCAGTTGAGTTAAAGGCCTTCAAATCCCGGTGCCTATTGTCTCTGATGATTTTTTTTATTGGCTATTTTCTTTATTTACATTTCAAAGGTTACCCTGTTTATCCCCTAAAAATCTCTATACCATCCCCCCTCCCCCTGCTTCTGTTGGGGTGTTCTCCTACTCACACAGCTACTCCTGCCTCCCCACCCTAACATTCCCCTACACTGGGACATTGAGCCTTCAGAGGACCAAGAGCCTCTTCTCCCATTGATGCCCAACAAGGCCAACTTCTGCTACATATGTGGCTAGAGCCATGGGTCCCTCCATGTGGACACTTTGGTTGGTGGTTTAGTCCCTGGGAGAACTGGGCAGTTCTGGTTAGTTGATATTGTTTTTCCTATGGGGTTGCAAAATTCTTCAGCTCTTTCAGTCATTTCTCAAATTCTTCCATGGGGATACCATGCTAAGTCCAATAGTTGGCTGCAAGCATCTGGCTCTGTACTTGTCAGGCTCTGGTAGAGCCTGTCAGAAGACAACTATATCAGGCTCTTGTCAGCATGCACTTGTTAGCATCCACAATAGTGTCTGGGTTTGGTAACTGTATATGGGCTAGATCTTCAGGTGGAGCAGTCTCTGGATGACCTTTCCTTCAGTCTCTGCTCCACATTGTTGTCTCCATATTTTCTCCTGTGAGAATTTTGTTCCCCCTGCTAAGAAGTATCCACACTTTGGTCTTTGTTCTTCTTGAAATTCATATGTTCTGTGAATTGTATACTGGGTATTCCAAGCTTTGGGGCTAATATCCACTTACCAGTGAGTCCTTACCACATGTGTTCTTTTGTGATTTCATTACCTCTCTCAGGATGAGTCTAGTCCCATCCATTGCTTAAGAATTTCAAGAATTCATTGTTTTTAATAGCTGAGCAGTACTCCATTTTGTAAATGTACCACATATTCTGTATCCGTTTCTCTGTTGAAGAACATCTAGATTTTTTCCAGCTTCTGGCTATTAAAAACAAGGCTGCTATGAACATAGTAGAACATGTGTCCTTGTTATGTGTTGAAATATCTTTTGTGTATATGCCTAGGAGTGGAATTGCTTGGTCCTCAGGTAATTTTGTGTACAATTTTCCAAGGAAACCCCAGACTGATTTACAGAGTGGTTGTGCAAGCTTGCAATCCCACCAACAATCCTTATGCTATAGCTTTGAGATTTAGAGGAAGAATCTACTGGACAGTGATGGTATCTTAGGGAAGGGAAATTGAATGTATAGGAATGGATTAAAATTAGAGGGCCTGGAGCTGAGGGCAAAGGATTATAGCCTGACAATGGAATACATAACAGCTCACATTCACATTTAAGAAAATATATACATGTTTCTCTTTTAGGGTCTGTATCATTCTAATTCATATGAGACTTTTTCTGTAGTTCAACCTACTTACTAGCAAATTGCATGATTTAGTATACGTTAAGAGCTGTGTAATGTTCTTTTGTATGGCCATCTTTTTCCCCTTTTATTAAAAGTAGATTTTCTTTTTTATACAATACATCCTGATTAGAGTTCCCCCACCCTCTACTACTGCAAGTGCTGCACTTCAAATATCATCTAGTTCCACCCTCTTTCTAACACTCATTAGACAAAAATAGGCTGCTAAACTATAAAAACTAAACTTATAGAAGTAAATATAATGTAAAACAAAACCATCATTCAAAAGTATGTCAAGGAGAATCAAAGAATGAAAAAAGGACCAAGAGAAAGATTAAGAATCAGAGACCCATTTGCTCATACACTCAGTAATTTAGTACTAAAACTAAATCATAACAAATACTGAAACCCATGTTGGACTTTAGGCAGAAAGAGAGATATTGGAACACACAGCTCCCATTAAATCCCATTCTTCTGAGCTCAAGGAAGCCCACAGAAGATGCAACTGAAAGAGTGTAAGAGCCAGAGGGGAAAGAGGATGCCAGAAGAACAAGACCATTTAAATCACCTCAGCAAAGGTCATGTGAATAGAAAAAGATTGAAGCAGCAAGCGCAGGACTAAGACCAATCAGCACCAGGTCCTCATGACATACAAGGCAGCTTTCAGTTTAGTTCTATGTTTATTCATCCAATTTTTCCACTGATAACCTCTAGACCATTTCCAATTTCAGCTTATAACAATAGAGCACCAATGAATGTGATAAAACAAGTGTCTAGTAGGATGTCGAGTCCTTTTTTTAATATGCTCAAGAGTGGCATAGTTAGATATTGAGGGATATCTATTCCCAGGTTCAAGTGAACAGCCATACTGATCTCCACAGTGGATGCACACAGTGGGGAGCTTTGCTGAATAAGGTGTCTAGGAATATCAAAATGACTTACAAAATAGGTTTGAATGATGTCTAATACATAACTGATCCTGCCTCATGCAATGTATTCACCATATGTGATTTCATTCATATTAAGCACATAATATTCCTATTTTATGGGGGAAATGTCTCCTACAGGAACATGCAAAATTAATATTCTGGATACAGAGAAATATTACTACATCAAACCCTGAGATTACCATCTTCCACAGGAATGTATGGGCAGGTCGATAATCACCCATATATCCAAAAGCAAGAGCTCTATAGAACAAAAGTCACCTCTAGGTACCCAGTGGGAGACTGTGAGAGGTGATACTAAGTCAGCATGAAGACACTTGAAAGAAAGGACTTATGGGATGAAAGATTTATGTAAAATTTTGATTTGTAAGTTACTTACATAACTACACATTTCTTCCCCCAGAATTCATGAGTTTTCAGTTGCACAAAACAGTTCTAGGTACAGGAAAATTTCATATTAGGTAATGGCCTGAGAGTTCCATAGGAGTTCAAAGCAGTATGAAGCAGTGCATTGCTGTTGGTTGTAGGGCCTCTGATGAAAACAGGAAAGACACTGATTTCTCCTCCCATTACCTTTTTAGAAACTGTAACTGCATGATCTAACTGCTACCAAAGAGGAATTTGGCTTTTAGTGGGATATTATATTAATATTGTCAAAACTTAAAATTGCTAGTGCATAAACCATTATCTACAGGCAAACTAGAACCATTTTTTTCTTCCGGTTGAGCTCTGTGAACACTGAGCAACTTCATTGTAAGCCATGCAAACCTACAGAGGCCCTGTGTACACATGATAAATCACACACTGTACATTGATTAATGGTCAAAGTATAAAAGCTCACACAGTAATTGTACAAAGGAGTGATACTGTTAATATATATAACTAAGATGTTGAAGCATCTCAGGACCGGGCTGATGAATAAAAGCTAAAACATTTTTTTAACTTAGTGCTGAAATATGCCTGTAATAACAAGATTGGATAATTAGGGAAAAAAAAAAAACTCCTCAGAGAAAATAAAAGCAAGCAAGTAGGTGAAAGCTCTGAATTTTAGAGAGGTACAATAAAGTCACAGCAGAAATTCAGTGACTCTCAAAGACTGAAACACCAACTGTCTTAGTGAGGGTTTCTATTCCTGCACAAATATCATGACCAAGAAGCAAGTTGGGGAGGAAAGAATTTATTCAGCTTACACTTCCATACTCTTGTTCATCACCAAGGAAGTCAGGACTGGAACTCAAGCAAGTATGAAAGCAGGACCTGATGCAAAGGCCATGGAAGGATGTTCTTTACTGACTTGCTCCCCCTGGCTTGATCAGCATGCTCTCTTATAGAACCCAAGACTACCATCCCAGAGATGGTCCCACCCAAAATGGGCCCTTCCCCCTTGATCACTAATTGAGAAAATGCCTTACAGTTGGATCTCATGGAGGCATTTCCTCAATTGAAGTTCCTTACTCTGTGATAATTCCAGCTGTGTCAACTTAACATAAAACTAGCCAGCACAATTGACCACTTGTCAACTTGACACACAAACTAGTAAGCGTCAACCCTTACATTCATCCCCAAGGACTAAATAACTTTAAACATCCCACAGTCTTTACATATTCTTAAAATTTTAATCTCTTTAAAATATCCATCTCTTTTAAACCCCAAAGTCTTTTTACAATTAAAAGTCTCTTAACTGTGGGCTCCACTAAAATAGTTTCTTGCTTCAAGAGGGAAAATATCAGGGCACAGTCACAATCAAAAGCAAAAATCAATCTCCAACCTTCCAATGTCTGGGATTCAATTCATGATCTTCTGGGCTCCTCCAAGGGCTTGGCTCACTTCTTCAGCCATGCCCTTTGTAGCAAACGCATCATCCTCTAGGCTCCAGATGCCTGTACTCCACTGCTGCTTTTCTTGGTGGACATCTCATAGTACTGGCATCTCCAAAATACTGCATAACCCCTTCAGTCCTAGACCATCAATTGCAACTGAGGCTGCACCTTCAAAAATGGCCTTCCATGGCCTCTCACAGTGCCAAGCCTCAGCTGCTCTGCATGACCCCCTTCATTCCTTCAAAACCAGTAACAACTGGGTGACCCTTACACATTACCAAGTCCTGCTGCAGCAGGAGTACAACTTTGGCTATCTCTGGAATACAGCCTCTTTGTTCTTTCAGAAAACACTTCTCAGAAGATGTCACCTTAACGATGCTGGTCTCTTAATCACCACTAATTTCTTAGCTCCAGCTAACCAGCATCAATAGTCCCAGTAATGCAAAGGTTTTGCTTTAGTAGTTCTGGTATCTTGCTAATCACAGCTGATTCTTCAACCCCAGCTAACCAGAACCACAGAATAATCAAACTCCAAAATAGCAATGGCCCTGAAAAGAATAATTAATTTTTCCTCTGAAATTTCACAAGCCAGGCCTCCATCTTCTGCACTGTTCTCAACATTATCTTCCAAGCTCCTACACATCATCTGACAGAGCTCTTAACAACGAATGGATCTTCTAACCCAATGTTCCAAAGTCCTTCCACAGTCCTCCCCAAAACATGGTCAGGTTGTCACAGGAATACCCTACTATGCTGGTACCAATTAGTCTTACTCAGGGTTTCTATTCCTGCACAAACATCATGACCAAGAAGCAAGTTGGGGAGGAAAGGGTTTATTCAGCTTACACTTCCATACTGCTGTTCATCACCAAGGAAGTCAGGACTGGAACTCAAGAAGGTAAGAATGCAGGAGCTGATGCAGAGGCCGTATTCTTTACTGGCTTGCTTCCACTGGCTTGCTCAGCATGCTCTCTTATAGAACCTAAGACTACCATCCCAGAGATGGTCCCACCTACAAGGGGCCTTTCCCCCTTGATCACTAATTGAGAAAATGCCTTACAGTTGGATCTCATGGAGGTATTTCCTCAACTGAAGCTCCTTTCTCCATGATAACTCCAGCTGTGTCAAGTTGGCACAAAACTAGCCAGTACACCAACCAAATTACATATGTGTCACAGATGAAGCAGAGGCCTGCCTTGTCTGGACTCAGTGGGAAAGGATGTACTTTATCCTGTAAAGATGTGATCCCTCAGGGATGGGAGATGCAGGAGCAGTGAGTGGTGGGAAGGAGAACCCTCTCAGAGGCAAAGGGAGAGAGTATAAGGTGGGGAGAACCATTGGAAGGAGGACCAGGAAGGGAGCCAACATTTGGAACATAAATAAATAAAAGATTTAAAAAGAAAGAAAGAAAGAAAGAAAGAAAGAAAGAAAGAAAGAAAGAAAGAAAGAAAGAAAGAAAGAAAGAAAGAAAGAAAGAAAGAAATTGGAGTAATCTCATACTAGAAATTTAAATGTATACCTGAAAGCACTAGGGGAAAAAGCAAACACACTCAAGAGGAACAGACAGCAGGAAATAATCAAAGCCAGGTCTGAAATCAATAAATTAGAAAAAAAAAAGGAACAATAAAAGAATCAAGCAAATCACAAGGTGGTTCTTTGAGAAAAATCAATAGGACAGACAAACTAATGAAGACAGAGACAGTATCCAAATTAAAACAAAACAAACAAAGAGAAGTGATAAGGGAGATTTAACAAAAGACACTGAGGAAATTCAAAGAATTATTAGGTGTTAATTTAAAAGCCTATACTCCTCAAACTTAAAAATATAAACAAATGTTCACCTCCATCTGCATCCAAGACAGATTGGCCTGCGTGACCCCACAGCCTACCTGTCTCAAGGGAGGTCTTCCCTAATCACCAACACAAGTCATACCCCACCCCAATAACCACACCAGCTCAGACCCCCACAGAGCCCAGCAGACATTGGATCTATCCTGCTATATCCACCCCAGTAGTGACAAGTGCGCCAGGCCCCAAAAACCTGGGCGCTGTCCCAAAGGCAAAAAGTTCATGGAAACTTAGTCTCCTGGAATCATGGCATCCTGTATAAAGAATGCTCCAATATCCTTGCTTTAGTTGGTAAACAGATCTGTGTGCTTTCCCTTAATATTGCTTTATTACAATGCTCTTAAGGATTGATTTTTTGACATATAGCTAATTTAGATTCTAGGCAGTCCTTGATCTGACCTTGGCATGGATAGCTAAGTCACTGCCCTATACAGGAATTTACCATTATCTAGGAAGAAGGAAGTTTGTGACTTAAAAAGGAACCAGAGTAGATACTTAGAACTATAGATAGCTGAGTTACACCCATACACAAGTATTTACAATGGCCTAGGGGGAAGGTGAACTATACAATAGACTAGAATAGGAACTATGGCAAGGGCACAAAGCCCTTGACCCTGGCTTCTAAGATTAAGTGGACCTTAGGTGGAGCTGTTTTTGATCCCATTTGTTAACGTTGATTTTTATCCCAGTTGGTTCCTGCCAGTCCTTCCGTGTTTGCATTCCTCTGTTTTGTGTAAGAATTCAGTAACCTCTTTGTACCTTGCCGGTGTGTCACCCAACTTCCCTATTTTCTTCTGTATAAAAAGTTTGATGCTTGATTTGACATTACATTCAGATTCTACACACAATCTCGTTTCACTTCTGTTTGTCATTCATTTGCCGACTCCTTGTCCACCTGCAACCAGAGACCTGTTCTACGAAGACAGGGACCAAAAAGGGTCTGCAGCACTATCCCACTCTGCTTGAGCCCTAAAATCCTTCTGGTCTGCACTTCCACCTGTACCCATGGCAGAGCAGCATGCCTGTCCCATAGTACTCATAGCCTCCTTTCTCCAGGGAAGTCTACCTAACGCAGAACAGAGAACTGTCTAAATTCAATTGTAGAACTGGAATTAGAATGATTATGGAAATTATTGTTGCCTGCAGACCCTTTTCCTAAGTCTATTGTGTTTAAGTATACCTACAATAAACTACCTGTACTTAGACTCCCTGAAGTCTGATCCAGGTTGGTAATGTCAATTGACATCGTGTTCTCAGTCTCAACACTTCTCAAGAGAGACCTCAAAATCATGAGACCTCAAAACCATGAGAGACCTCAAAATCAACCCATATTAGCAGGTACAAACATTGAGTTGGTAAATGAGTTCTATGAAAAATGATTTAATATTAATTTGTCCAACAGATAGGAATTACATTTGTGTGGCTTTACATTCTGATATAAATACATTCTACATTCTAACACCCTTGAACTTCTGGTGGACAGAGTCAGGGTGAATAATACACATCTAAGTCACTTAAGACATAAGACCGGTAAAGATTTGTTGATTCCCAGAGATGGTGGAAATTTATAGGTCAAATTCTTATTATACTTTATTCCCAGCTATACCAATAAACATTCTAGGATTTATCAGAATACAGAGATGTTTGTATTGTGAATAATCACATTATCCTAATTTATTGTTTTATTAAGAAACATGTCAATGGAGGTGGTCACTGGTAATGACATTGACAAGGAATGGGGTACTCTAGAACCATCCTAAATCAACATCATGTAATTCATAGATGTCCTTTTACAAAGCTGACAAAAACACAATAAGTCTTTAAGGAACAGACACAAAATTGGATTATCAAAATGATTGTGAATAAGCAAGACTTCAGGCCAATCTCTGAGTCATCTCAGTCCCAGGGCAGCTTTCTTCTCCTCCAGGTTTTTTGACACACACAGGATGTGGTTGCAACACTGTGCCTTGCACAGTAATAAACAGCAGAGTCATCAGATGTTAATCGGCTGAGCTCCAAGTAGACTGTGCTAGAGGATTTTTCTACAGTCAATGTGGCCTTGCCCTTGAACTTTTCATTGTACTTAGTATCATCATTGTAAGGATGAAAATTTCCAATCCACTCTAGGCTCTTTCCATGATTCTGCTTCATCCACTCTATAGGATAGGTAGTGAAGGTGTAGCCAGAAGCCTTGCAGGACATCTTCACTGAGGCTCCAGGCTTCACTAGCTCAGCCCCAGACTGCTGCAGCTGAACCTGGGAGTGGACACCTGTGGAGAGAAAGGCAGAGTAGATGTCACATGAGTGTATGGCCTCTCTTGAAGTTTGAAACTGTGAGCCCCTTACCTATAGCTGTTGCCACTAGGAAGAGGATGATAGAGATCCACGCCATTGTGAGGTCCTCTGCACTCAGTGATTATAGAGAAGACTGATCTTATGTTTTGTGGGGTGTAGACATCCCTATATAAACCACTGTAGACTCACAGGATTTGCATATTCATGAGCAGGGTACATCTTAGATAAGGACCTACTACTTGCTGGAGAAGAAGGTGGTAAAGGATACCTGCCTCACGTATCAGCATAATGAGATCCATGTCCTAATTATCTCAGAGGAAATTCATCCCATACCCCTTCCTTAAGCCCTGTGAAGAGGCTATGCATGTAACATTAGGCTGAAGCTCTAAAAGATTTGCAGCCTGAGACAGTGGCTGCACTTGTAAAAGACTAGCACATAGATTTGCATGTAGTTACAAGGATGGCGATGGTGTTGAGAAATTTCAAAATTAGCTAAGTTATTAGAATTTGCAGCCTCCTTACAATACATACAGTTAACACTTGTGGATCCCAACATATTGTATACTAAAAAGCTCACCCACACAACAAAAAGTAATTGCAGTTCAAACTATTTATTTACATAGCTTAGCTATACTGATGTTGCTACAGTAATTCTTTATATACAAACTGTGTTATTGTCAAAAGAAGATTGCATAAGGAAATGAATACACACATATACAGGTATAAAACACACACATACCCATCCCCCCCATATATATATATATATATATATATATATATATATCAGCACACCTTTCATTAGATCAGAATAAATACTTATGTCAACTTTAGTAAAATGGATGCAACTGGAGATGATGGTATTAACTGATGTCATATTAGAAACATGGGCATTGAGTGAGACTCTCGGTAGTACTTACAAACTGCACTGTTATATAGACATATGCATACAAATAAATACATAATGATGTGATTTGAAACTCTCTAGTATAATAAAGTGAAAAATAAGAGGGCAAGAAATATAAAGGTAATATATACGGGGAAAATATTCACAGTGTAAGCAGTGCACTTGTATGAAAACCCTAAACATGTATAAAATTAATATAATCTACTTTACAGAATTATTTTAGTTGTTTGCAATTTCCTTTGTAAATGAAATATACTATGATCATATCTACCTCTACTCTGTCCCCCTGGTTTCCCTTGGTACCTTCCAATAGGTCTCCCTCCCAACATCCTGGCCTCTTTTATTTTATCAACTAATAGCATGATGCCGAATTACTGCTATTTATATACACGTAGGTGAGGTCATCCACTAGTACATAGGGAACCTTCAAAAACATTCCAAAAATGTGGTTAAATTTTCCTCGTTGGTCATCAAATGTCAATCAGCCCTCAGAATGATTTTTAAAAATTATATACTATGTTTAGTTGTGAGAACAGAACACACATGTACCAATAAATATGTGTGATCCTGTGGGAAGCGGTGCGGCCACAGGCCCTGTGAAACCCACTTGTCTACTGCCTTGCCTGAGCATGCGCAGTGAGGCTGCATGCGTGGGCTGCCTGCCAGGCTGGACAGTTTCTTGTGATCCAGACCTGTCAACCTATCTGTGAATGCTCATGTCTGGAGCATGTGTGAATTCTGATTGGATGAGGTGGGGTGGAGCTAGAAGGGTAGGAGTTGCGAATAGTGAGGTGAGTTGTTTTTTAGCCCTTGCCTAGGTAGAAGCAAGGTAGAAGTAGAATAGGAGTAGAGTAGTGAGGAGTTTTAGCCCATGCCGTGAGTAGAAGTAGAGTAAGAGAAGTAGAATAGGAGTAGTTTAGCCCTTGCTCTAAGAAGCTGCTGGGGAAGGGAGCTTTAAAAGAAAAAGCCCGAAGTAAAGTTGCTGCGTGAACCCGACTTGGTGTCTGTGTCGTTCGTGTCACCACCGGCTCGGAGGACCTGCTACATGATCCTAAGACGACAACCTTGGAAATTCAATTCGTGTGTTGTAAGATATAGGTCCAAGGGATTAAGCTGTTATTACTAAGCTTTCCAGGAGATACTTTTATCTGATCAATTATTGCACAGGCTCTCATATTGTAACTTTGACTGTTTGAACTTATTGTTCATATCTTATGCTCAGAACTGTAGCTGATGAGAGTTCATGTCAAGTCCTGAGACTTTATATCATGTGTATATACTCAACATTCTGGATCTGATGTTCTTTCTAATCCCTCTTTTGTGATGGTCTTTGGGTTTTTGGTGGGCCATTTATATAGATGTCTCATCAGTGATTAAGTATTCAGAGGTTCATTCTCTGCACCTTGTCTATTAAAACATGTCTATATTAATTAATACACACTGCACATAGAACCTTCTGTGATTAAGGCTGAGAAGAACAATAATCTATTGTGTATAAACATAAATATTATAAGGCAAGTTGAATAATTGACCATAAGCAACGCAACAAGGGTCAACTATGCCTATGTCATCTGCAGCCACGGGCTTTTGACTATGTTTACCTGGGAAGAAGTCTTTCATATGGAGCAGGTCCAAAACTCAATTAGAAAGTGAAGTGCTCCATCCAATAGATTACTGTAAGCATCCATTTCTGTATTTGCCAGGCACTGGTATAGCCTCACAAGAGAGAGCTATATCAGGGTCCTAATGAAGTAGCTAGAGAAAGTACCTAAGGAGCTAAAGGGGTCTGCAACCCTATAGGAGAAACAACAATATGAACTAACCAGTACACCCCCCCCCCCCAGAGCTCTGTCTTTAGTTGCATATGTAGCAGAGGATGGCCTACTTGACCATCGATGGGAGGAGAGGCCCTTGGTCTTGTGAAGATCATATGCCCCAGTACAAGGGAATGGCAGGGCCAGGAAGTGGGAGTGGGTAGGTTGGGGAACAGGGAGGGGGTCGGGTATAAGGGGCTTTGGAGATAACATTTGGTATGTAAATGAAGAAAATATCTAATAAAAAAAAAGAAAGTAAAGTGTGCAGGCAGCTTTCTTCCAAACTTTCTCACCATTCCCCTGCTCCTTCCTGCAGTTAGCACAGCTAGGCTTCACTCCTCTCTCCCTGGCCATTCAGAGGGGATCCAGTATGGAGCCAGAATATCCCTGTCCATAAACACATTCCTTAACACCCATGCCAGGAGCCATAAATGCCTGCTTTAGAATACACAAACATCAGCCTCCTTGCTTCCAGGTTACTGAGGCTGGCACTCTCACAGATAAATGGCTAAGCACTTACCAGGTGCAGCTGGGGCCTATCCCTGGGAAAGAAGCAAAAAGAAAACATTATGTTTTGGTTTTGTTTTTAAGTGGACTAAGATAAATGTAGAGAGAATAAACAAGATGTACAGATACTTTATTTTTGTGCAGATGCCTTCTTCTAAACATCCTTGAGAAGATAATCAGGGGTCATAGGTAGGAATGGCTGACCTTAAAACAGACTAGTTTCTGATAGCACCATAAAGTTATTCCCCAGGTCAGAAGAGTTCTCCCGCTTCCAGTCACAGGATTCCACCTTGCCGAACATTATCATGTTTGAAAAATGACTTCCCTGTTGCCTCCTTTGTCACCCTAAAATCCAAAGAATCTCACACTATGCTGTATATAAGCACCAAGCCTTTTAGGCTCCAGTTGGCACTCCTGTCCTGCACAGTAGGAAGATTTTAGATCCAAGTCTGACTCCTATCAATAAAAGACTCTTTTTGTATCTTTGCATCTGTCTCTGCAGTTCTGAGAGCTCTCCTGTAGGTCCCTCAGAATCAGGGACTCAAAAAAAGCAATTTGTCACAACATAACTGTCAGGCATTAAGGAGGGTACATCTTACCTGAAGACTGATGTTATAAACTGCTAGGTCATGTACTCTAAAAGATCAATGAGACCATTAGAGTCTGAGGAATGTTAAGGAGATGATATAGTAAAATAGAGACAAAATGAAAGCAGAGAAGTCATGATAGTTGAGGCATGATGTTTCAAACATAAAATGGTGCTGTGAAATGGAGAACAAGACATTTGGAAGGCATAAGCCAAATTAAATGGTGGTAAGAGATGTAAGATGAAATCTAGAAATGTCTGTTGAAGTAAAATAAAAAAAATATGAAGGTTATAAAATACACATAGCACAATAAACAAATTAAGTATTGCGGGAGTAAAAAAGGTGCATTATAGAGTACAAGGCAACAAAACTTAAAAACTGACTTCTAAACAAATAGTCAAGAAATAATCATAGTTGCCTAGTATACATTTGGGAACATAATTATGTTGATGGATTAATTTCATGTTCAGAATGTAGCGTGGGTTTATGGATCTCCTCATACACTATTTTATCAAAAATAATAGATTTAAGGAAAGTATGTGTAAAATGGTGACATACAGACTTGAAATGTAATTAATATTATCTCAGTTTCCTGGTTCTGGTCATGATCTATGATTATGTGAGTTATACACTTGCAGAAAGCTGAGTAGAAAGCACAGGAGTGAGCTTTGGGTTTATTTTAATGTAAAAGTCTTTGAACAGAGGTACCTGAATGGGAGAACAGTGCATTTCCCAAGGAAACTGACTTTCAGACATAAAAGGACTCATGCACATGTGAACCTACGGAGACTGTGACAGCATGCACATGGTATGCAGATGCTCCATTCAAATGGATATCCAGTGTTGATAGAATGGCATGGCTACAGTCCCTCACACTTAAGCAAGAAGTTTCTGAAACTGACACTCATGTGCAAACAAAAAAAAAAAAAATCCCTTTCTCCAGTGGAGCATTACCTGGTTTATTAACCACACTTGAGAATGGACATAGGTCTTGCAGAAGTAGACCAACACAAAATGAACTCAACCATGGTTTTGTAGATATTTACTCTCATTGTTTTGTGCATTAATTTTGCTGTACTTGTCTTTTGGATATATCTTGGTCACAGAGTTGCATTTTTATGAGTTTGTGTGTGTGTGTGTTTATTCTTTTTTGATTTTTTAACCCCTTTTCATGTAATTTTTCATTCTATAGAAGAAATGAAACGGTGGGTAGTTGGGTGAGTGGTGAATGTTCTGGTATAAGTTTGGAAAGAATATCAGTGATCAAAACACATTGTATACATTTTAATATTTATTTTTGATTACTTTTATTTTTTTGCCCCCTCCAAGTCCACCCTCCCACAGTTCCTCATGCTATTCTTTCTGATCCCTGTCTTCAAGAGGATACACCCATATCTCCAGGCCTCCCCACCCAGGGACTACAAATATCTAGAAGATTAGGTGCTTCTTACCCACTGAGGCCAGAGCAGGCAGTTCTCTGTCATATATGTGTCCAGGTTCCTCCGAAGAACTTGTGTATGTATGCCTAGAATGTGACCTAGCATCTGAGAGATCTCAGAGGTCTGATTTTATATAACATTAAATTTAAAAAAAGAAAATATAAATCTTTGAACTATTTAACACAGAGTCTCCACAGTGTTTGAGCATGGAAATGTTACATGCCAATCACAATAGGTACACTTAAGTTAAAAAAGGAAACCTCAGAGGATACAGAGTCCCCCACTCATGGACCACATCTCTCTGATGGGTATTCTTGGCCCTAATATGCCCCCTGCTGGTCAAGAACTCACCTGTAGGTAGATTTCCCATCCTTTACACTTAAGTCTTAGTTGAGCAGTAACATATCCATGCAACTAATGTGCTTGGTGGGCTCAGATGTAGTGTGAAAAGGATCTTGTTTAAAGGGAAATGATAACTCATGTCTCAGCATCTGAATTTAAGTTGTTTCTTCATTATCATCAATGATGCTTTCAAAGTTATCTGCTTGCATAGCGGCAGTTGGATCCAGTTCTAAGAGTTCTTATTTGTAATAAGGTGCAAACAAGTGAGATCAGGGTCTTTGTTGCAGTCACCAGACTGTACCTGGGCCAGAGCATCTGAGGACAGAATGACAATGATGAGTCTGGAGCTCAGATGCAGCTCCACGTGCATCCATGTGTGAATTCCTGGAACAGAGACAGGAGTCAAGAGACAGAGAAGGAACCACTGTGATGCTCACAGAAAATTAACAGTTCAAAACAATTCACTTTGAGAAGGAAGTGAAATCAACAAATGTATTCTGCAACACAGTATGTTTTCCAACCTGCATGTGCAGGCATTCAATGAGACGAAGGAAGAGAGAAAAGTCTCATTACAATGTTCCTAACAGATGAAGAAAATGTGTGCTTAGAAAGCTCTCTTTCCCTTTGTGCCTTCCCAAACCAGGATTCTCTTATTCCTGCACAGGGTATGTGTTATTTAAGTTTTACAGGATTTTGTATTTTTGCTAATGAATGATGGCTTTGGAATATTGTCCCACTATGAGAGAAACAAATAACACTTTGTAGGAGTATGTGATAATGGGTATTTAAGTATCTGAAGAAAAGCTATTCATATTAAACAAAAATACATACTACACAAATTCAGAATATTCATGTATATTGTGTTCTTACTTTGGTTTCACGAGATAGGCGTACCCAATACTGCAGGATAGAGAGAGAGTGACCAGTTCAATGCATGCCTTCTCTTCCATAACTGGTCAGAATCCATGTGATGTCCTATGAATTGTCAGTTCACAGGGCAGAGTCCTCAGGGCATCAGTGACTTCTGACTATAGAGGAACAGTTATCCCTATAGTTCTAAAGGCTACTTTGTTTTATCTTGGCATTTCAGACCCCTTGATGTGCTGGGTAATGTTGATAATGCTGTATTTCATACTCCATTGTATAGGGTGCTGGTGGCTCACATAGGTTGCAATCCACAGTAGTGCATGACTCATTAAGTAGTGTGGATTTACATAGACATCCTCTTCTTATAATGTAATTCATTCACAAATGCCCAGGTTCCTTAGAATGTAAATAAATAATATAAGCTTCTTCTCCTTACTTAGAATAATATGGGGATCATAATACTTGCTGATCTGGTACAATGTCTATGAAACTGTGCAAGAACTATCCTTAAATAAATGGACATATTGATTTATAGCATTTTTCTATTTTTCCCCTTTCCACATCAATTTTTTTCCTTTTTCCTCTGGTTGGGTCCTCTTTTCATTGATCACAAGATCCTAGCATTTCCTTTTGGACCTGTCTATATATGATGATTCTGAACACCACCTAAGGAACTGGACACAATTTCACTATTTCAGGTTCCTTTGCAGAGAGGATTGTGTCTGGAAACTGGCTCAGATCATCTCACTCTGATTCCTTCACAAATTGATACACTATGGTGTTTCCAGTGGCCAGATATATAAGATGCAAGAATATCCATTTTAAAGATGTTTTTGAGAATCTCTGGAATGTTCAGTCTGTAACTTACCTCTGAAGTAAGTGACTAACAAATTCTATATTCGTCTTGGACAATGTCCTCAGTCACCATCTGGACAAAACACTGAGGATCACTGTCACACCTGTTATCCCAAAGACTGTAAAATTGGTCTTCTATTATTGTGGTTAGTGTTCTGTAATTGCCATGTGATTATAGGCAGGATATTGGGAATAGAGAAGAGTATACATTTGGAATCTGTGATCAATGCATACTCCTTGAGCCTCCAACTCAAAATTCATGAAAGAACCTAGGGTGATTGAAAATATTTGCTTAAGAGTATTTCAAATAACAAATTAGCAGTGAAAAATACCTTTATTTAAAGGGTTTGGGAGGTAGAGACATGTGGATCTCTGAGTTCAAGTCTAAGTTTGTCTATAGAGAGAGAGCTTCAGGACAACCAGAGCTATATAAAGAAACCCAGTGTGGGAAAACACAGAACAACAAAGGAGTATATTAAGAGCAATGCTCATCATATCCTGGGAATTAGATATTGATTTAGTGTATGATCAAACACTTCTACTCCATTGTTATTGACCAAATTATGGTAAATACATGTGCTCACATTAATGCCAACATAGGTATAGGTATATACTTTGTCTGTCCTAGTTCTTAATTAAAACAAGATGTATTTATTAATTATAGCTTTTAGCCTTATCTTACTCTTGTTACTAACTAGCTCTTATAACTTAAATTAATACATCTATATTAATCTATGTTCTGCCAAATTGCTTGTTAGTTATATCTCCTTCAATCTTGGCCTGCATTTTCCTCTTCATCTGTCTGGTAACATCTGCTCCTGTCACAGAGTTTCTTTCTCTCCCCGGAAGTTCTACCTGTTCTCGCCTCCTTTGTAACAGGCCAACAGCTTTTTATTAAACCAGTCAAGAGTTGAGAGCACAAGTGTTCACAAAATATCATTTGAGATATGAAAAACAATACTGAAGAATGATATGCACTCAACTTTCTGCTGTCTAGAGATTAGGATGTGAATAATATAAAGACAATCTTATACAGTATGCATAAGATCACCCCAACACAGGAATACATTGAACAAGTTCACTAATTTAATATTTCTCTCTAAATTTTACATGCAAGGTCGATGCAAAATTTCCTTATGAAATATGAATTAATTCTTAATACTCCTGTACCTCTCTTCAATATTTAACCACAATTTTGAGCAAGTGTACAGGCTATACTTTCCTGCATTCTCAGCCACATGAGAGCCACATGTCATTTTCTGACACATCTCAGATGCAGGCTGTGACACATCACCTGGAACAGTAATAGATAGCACATCTCAAATATCAGGCTTCTGAGCATCTTTATTCTGTGTCAAACACTAAATCTGTATCCTATATAGTTCTATCCTCAATCTTCTGATGTTACTTTGTGAAAATTCTCTCTCCCTCTCCCTCTCCCTCTCCCTCCCCCTCTCCCTGTCCTTTCCCCACTCCCTGTCCTCTCCCTCTCCCTCTTCCTCTCCCTCTGTCCTCTTCCTCTCCCTCTGTCCTCTCCCTCTGTCCTCTTTACCTCCCCCTTCCTCTGTCCTCTCCCTTTGTCCTCTCTCTCTCCCCCTCCCCCTCCTCCTCTCCCTCTCCCCTCTCACTTCTCCCCTCTTGCCTCTCCCTCTTCCCTTTTCTCTCCTGGATGTCACATCTCCTAACTCCAGTCTCAGCTCATTGACCTGAGAAAGAAGCAGACTTTGTCAACCAGATTCAGAGGAAAAAACAGGCCAGGATTGAAGACGATGTAACTAGCAAGCCATTTGGCAGAATATGATGAGCTAGTTCACATCTGATCACAGTTGATCACCCACTATACATTGCTTTATAAATATAATAAGAGGACAGTGAAAATAATTGGACAAAGCACTGAGATTGTTGATGTAAATGACTAAAATATTGAAGCAAGTCAGAACCTGGGTGACCCTTAGAAGGTGAAATTATGTTGAACTCAGTGCTGAAGCAGGCTTGTATTTCCAACAATGACTAATTAGTGACAACTCTAACTGGAAGAACTAAACATAGTCTAGCTGTAGGAAGAGTATGAATCTTAGAGATTTTCCATGAGAACAACACTAGAATTATTGCAGGGAATTGCTATTTAAATATTGTCTTGATGATGTAATGTAGGGCAAGGAGCAATAAACTGATGGAAACTGAAATATCCCTTTTTGTTTTTGTTTGTTTGTTTGTTTGTTTGTTTGTTTTTTGAGACAGGGTTTCTCTGTATAGCCCTGGCTGTCCTGGAACTCACTTTGTAGACCAGGCTGGCCTCAAACTCAGAAATCTGCCTGCCTCTGCCTCCCAAGTGCTGGGATTAAAGGCATGTGCCACCACTGCCCAGCTTCTTCTTCTTCTTCTTCTTCTTCTTCTTCTTCTTCTTCTTCTTCTTCTTCTTCTTCTTCTTCTTCTTCTTCTTCTTCTTCTTCTTCTTCCTTTTTTTTTTATAACATAGTCCTGTCTGTCTGTGTCTAGACTTGATAATGTCTGTAAGGGAGCATTTTCTTAGGAAGACTCTGTACATGATCTGAGAAAATATCTCAGCAGTGAAATATTTAATGTTCTCCATAGATTCTTACTTTTATTGTCCATACAGAAATACAGAAATTACATAGGATGAATCAACTGGGTAAGAGGCAACTGACTGGAAACTGCTGTAAACTCTCCGATCAGTTTGTGCATGAGCATGCCAGAATCAAACAAACATGTTTTGTCTTTCCATGATGTTCTAGTTTATTGAATAGAAAGAGGTACACAAGTTTTGCAGCCTTTTATCCCAGTTTGTTTCACTTAAACTACATTTGTGTACTAAAAACTATGTTATATTCAATAAATTTTGATTACACTTTTCTTATCCACTAGATCTTCATTCGTTTGTTATCAACTGAAATTCAAATCCTTTCTCTCACTCTTTAACAAAATAAAAACATAAAAGCAAGAATTAATTTCTGTCCCTTCATCTCTCTCTCTCTCTCTTTGTTTGTATCTGCCCCCTCTCTCTCTTCACACACACACACACACATACACCAACTACACCAACTCAAAATACCACAAAATCTGAAACCAAATATACATAAAAAGACTAATAAGACAAAAAGTATGCAAACAAAGGTATTTGACACAAACACTCTATAAATATACCATTGTTTTTGTTTTCTTTGTCCAGATCCTGGAGCTACCTTCAGGTATGTTTAAAATAGCCAGTGAGACTCAACTGAAGAAGACTAATTTTTCTATGAACATGAGTAACATTTGAAGATATATTCTTAGCTAGAGGTGGAAGCACATGTCCACTTCCCCCTCTCTGAGGAGGGCCAGACTGGCTTGAACATATCTAAGCCCTGTGCTTGTTCTAATATTATATGTGAGTTCATATATGCATCTGAACTACTGTGCCTGAATGAGGATGTTTCTTGGGCATCATCCACCAACTCTGGCTCTTACAATATTTCCACCTTCTCCTTTGAAAGGATCCCTCACTTCGTAGAGGAAGGCTTGATGAGTACAACCACATTGGTCCAATATGTCTCAGACTCTAGTAATTGTTTATTATTGGTTCTATGTTGCTGTCCATATGCTACAAGAAACATCTCCAATGATGGTTGATTGACATCCTGATTTAAGTGTATTTATGGGTATGTAATTAAAATCATCTTATTACTATCAGGCTTTTTTAAAACAATAGACTTTGGTTTTCCACTAGGACTATATTCTATCCAATTTCAGGTTCTTTGAGAATTTAGCACTGTCAGCATGATTTCCATCTCAAAAGCCTTAAATTTCATCAAAGAATCAATGATTAATACCATAACATCTGTGCCACTATTACACAAACATGACCCATAGGAAGATAAAAATTTAGGTAACCAGCTTTATAGCTGGGTGATTAATACTTTTCACCCCTGATACCATACAAAATACATAGAGTTCCATGAACACCAGTAAGGAGTGCTTATGTTTGTACTTTGGGAAAGGCTCTAATTCCCTAAGTTCACTGAAATATGTAAGTATTCTCTTTAACAATATGTTATTACAATCGGTTTGTGAAGAGCAGCAAATAGCCATGGGAATAGCCTGAAATTTTTCAGAGTATCCCTGAGAAACTCTGAGCCAATGAATCAATTTGAGAGGGTACATTCAGTAATTCCCACATTTCACATACACAGCTGCATACTGATGGTGAATATTATAATGATTTTGAATTTTCTGCTGAGGGAATTGTGGCCTAAACATGAGTGGAACCATAACTCTGATCCACCTAGTGTAGGCACAAAACATTCTTTTTTTTTTTCTGGCAGCCCAGTGGGAGGAAAATTTTAATGTAGTTATTCTAACCCAAGGGATACAGGTTCAACACAAGTCCATCCAGGCAGCATGGTTTGCAGCCCCTTGAAAGGCCTCTCCACATCACAGAGGCCTCCTATTCCTCAAACATTCTTCATCTTTATAAAAACAAAACACAGGCAGACTCAATTGTGAACATCTTAAAAGGAACCTAGGTTGACTATCAGGAATAGGAAGCCCTTAACCTAAGAACAAACAGGAAACCACAGAGGCCAGGAGGAAAGGAGTGGCCATACCCTCTTATAATATAATAGGATGGAACAGAGCTGAAAACCATCATAAAATACTTTACAGCTGAAAACTGAGGCACCGTAGTATGTGTCAGTATTTGCAGTGTCCACATTGATGATCTGGAGTAATGCTTGGTTGTTTGAGGTGTCCTTGGAGACTGTGAGCTGACTCTTAATAGATGTGTTGTAGCACTTATCATAATTCCAACAAATTGTTGTCAAACCTTTCCCTGAAGGCTGATGAATCATGGTCCTACCAGAAGTGCTCAGTGAAAACACAATGAGCAAGTCAGACTGTGAGCCTGGGAGGGATGCAATACGCCAGGGCCAGACACTTTCAAAGTAACCTAAGACAGAACCTCTGTGAAGAAAATTAAAGCAGATCAAGGTTGAAATAGGGTGAGGATAGAAAAGTTTATCCCTTAGGGAGCCTTGGCACTCACATGTAGGGACAATCATCAGCAGGAATGAGGAAGTAAGGCTGTTCATAGTTGCACACTAATGAATTCAAAGTCTCAGCTTTGGATTTTCAATTCAAGTTTCTTTGGAGACAGGAAAGATTTGCATCCCCTCATCAGGTGTTCACCCTGATGCTCTCCTTAAGTTTTAGAACTCAGAGGAACCAATTTGTTATAGGAATCACAGGAGCCCTCAAGGGAGATCACCTCTGATACCCTTAAAGAGTAACTAACTGAAGTCCAGAGTCCTCAGAATAAAGCACTTCTAATGAATGCTGTATTGAAGAGAAAGATTGAGAAAACCCCTTGGTCTAACGTGAAGAGTCTTGGCTCTGTTCACTCAACCTGGGAGCATTACCTTTTGTTTTTGCAGGTAGAACACGTGAAGAACTCAAAGCATTGATGTTTCTCCTTCCTTTGTTTTTCTGTGTGTATGAGGCCAGAAACTGCTACGTATAATGTGAGATGTGAATCTTGTAAGGACATATTTTCATTCACACACACACAAACAAAAAATAAATACGGATTCTATAAACTCCTTGTAGAGTTTAAGAATATGCATGACCTGCATGCTGGCTTCTGTGAATGTTATAATGATACAGAAGAGAGTGATGTTTCATTGACTACAGTTAGCTGTCAATTTCCTGCCTCACATTTTTCTGATTTCTGTTTACTCAATAGTCGGTACCTTCATCTATATAGTGACCACTATTTGTGAAAATATTAAAAGCAGAGAAATATTGTTTGTTAGTTCACATCTGTCAGATGCTAAACATCTTAGAGAATGGTACAATGGGCAGAAGATGCTGGAAGTCACGCACTGGGCCTGGGGGATTTTCATCAATATTTCAGAGATGTTTAATGCATAATGTATTCTCCTTTGTTTCTGTAAATAATTATCTTTAGAACATAGAATTAATAGGAATTGCCTAAATTTGGACAGCTTTCATAGTGAATTTTTGGTATGAACATGATTGAATATATGGAAATAGTTGTGAGTTAACTACTAATTTCATCAACAAAGCAGCAATAGAGTACTTATTTTATGAATAAAATATCTTTATATTTAAAAACTTTAGAAAGATAAAGATATCAAGGTATGCATAAACCATGAAATATGATCTTACCACAAAGTTGTAGCAACATTGTAAAAAGAAATGAAACCCAGAATGCCGAGTGCCAGCTGAGACTCTGAACCCCTAGAGTAGGATGGGCAATAAGACCTGCATTAAATGTCCTTTTCCCAGGGTTATCAATATTATAGGAATTTTCACCTATGATTGCATTCTATGTCTTTAGATAGGAGAATATTTGAGAATATCTTAAATTCTCTCCATCATTTTAATGACCTTACAAATGTCCTCATCAAAGACAGGTAGTAGGAAGAGTCCACAAGAGGCAAAAGATGATGGAATGATATTGGGACCTGCCTACATTGTCAGGATTGAAAGAAGACGCCAGGGGGTCAGAGATATAAGGACTGCTGGTCCTGAATATGGGAAATGCAGACAACAGACTCTACTGAGAGAGAACATCATATCTACCAAGGCATAAGGATGCTTCACTTCAGATGCTTTGTCAATTGAGGGCATAAAAGTATGATGTTAATTTATGACCATGATATGAGCTGCAATGGATGAAGATATTCTTGCTAAATTTTTCACTTGTTCATGGAGTAGTTCTGGGTCTGAGATTAAAAGCCTGAGTATAAGAATTAATTTGTTCGGTACAAAAATTAAAGGTTTTTATATATTCTGTAAAATTCTTCTAACTATGTAATATAAACGAAGATGATAAGCACCCTGCTAATGGAGTCTTAAAAATATAAACTAGTGTGGAAATTTTGGAGCAGCTCACATACTCAAAAATTATACTGAATGGCTTTTAAGTGTTCAAAATTCTAGGTCTCAGATATATTCAAGGTGAGAGTTTATTTAATGTATTTTCAATCAGTGCTTTAGGCATGACTGGGTCTCCCTGTTTATCACAGTGACATATGAAAGGAAAGGTTTACAGTGGAAACAATTGGTAGATAAAATGGAATGATCAATTCATCCTTCAGAAATTCTCCATCCCTTAAACTGAAAATGATGGTACTATTTTGATTTTGTGTGGAAAGCATATTATATGTTGACGGGGTAAGGAATGCAATTGAAGATATGCACAGAGTATAACACCAACCAGATATTCGTTTACATGCTTTATAATGTCTACTAATAGAGACAAGATCTAGTTTCATGAGATGTAAATATAATCCAGCCATGCGTATTTGAGATTGGAAAGGAGTGGATGAAAATGAATCCCTGAAACGCAATCATCATTAATCTCAGGAATCCCTACAGTAACCTGAAGTTCTAAATACAATATTAGAGCTGGGTTTCAATCTGATAAAGAAACATTCTGTGAATAACTCTACAAACCAGGATGGATATAGAACATAATCCTGGGACATCACGCCAGATTAAAGGATTCTCATACCTTAAGCACAAGACTGAACAGTGATGAAACTGATCCCAGATGAGGTCCACACTATTGTGATCAAAGCCGGCCTTTGAATCCAGGACACTGTGTAAATTCATACATAAGTGGCTGTGGTATGGTGTTGGTGTGAAGACATCATTTCAGAATTCTGGACAGCCACAAAGATAGTCTTTAATTTTGCTATTTTCTTCTTCTCTCTTATCCTGAGTCACAAAATTCACACAAGGGACTGATATTGCAAATTTGACTTAGAAATCTTTGTTATTCCAAAAATGAATAATGAAAATCAAAATGAAACAAAGTCCAGATGATGCAAAATACCCAGCTTCCCCGCTCTCCTTTTCCTGAGCTGAGGGCTTCACATGGCGATGGAGGGCCTATCTTGTGGAAAGTCCTCTAGGGACCTTGGGGGTGTCTGCCGACTCCACACACAAGGTGATCAGGTGCTGGCGTGGACCAGAAGGGACTTGTGCCCCTAGTCAGGCCGCTTTTCTGCTTCCCTAATGCTGTGTCAGGTCCCGCGCGATTGGATTGGAACAGAAGTTGTATTCCATTCACCAGAGGTCCTAAGATCGAGTGAAGAGTCCTCTAGGGACCATGGGCATGTCCACCAACTCTGCGCAAAAAGTGACCCGGTGCTGGCACCGCAGGAAGGACTTGACCTCATTTTCTGTATCCTTTTTCCTATTGTATGGTAGTCCTTGATTTTTGTGTGAGTGGCTGGTATTATTACTCATCTATGCCTTATAATCTGTCAATCACTATCAGAACTCAGACCACTCATAAATGTCTGCATCAGTCTTTCCACATTGTACATATCAACCTACATGTGATTAACACTCATACAATATACTGCCTATAAACATAAATATTTAGAAGGCAGTTTGACAACATGACCCTCAGCAATAAAACTAGGGCCTATATCATCTCTAAACAATGGCTTTAACCACACTTACCTGGGATGAAGGCTTTCCTATAAAAATTGTCCAAAAATAATAAATAAAATTATGTTGTGTCCTAGCAATAACCCTCTTAAACATGTACTCAAATGGCACTACATAGTATTATATACTTGTTCGTACATACATATTTATTCACACCATGTTATTCATGTGCTATTTACAGCATATAGAAGAAAGAATCATTCCAGATTTCCATCAAAGCATAAACAAAATATCAAAAAGTGATACATACAGAAAAGTGAATATTACTCAGTGGTAAATGAATTATGTTATATGTAAGTGTCTCATTGGAACTGGAAAAAATTACTTGAAAAAAACCCTCCTCTTCACGTTCTCACTAATATGTGTTCAAAGATTTAAATATTTTGTTTGGTATATTGAATTGTAGAAGAAGAAAGACTAGAATTGAGACAGTAGAGTACGAGCAATTTGCAAACATGATAACGTAAAATAGATACAATAATAAAAAGAAAATGTTTTAGGTTGAGAAGATTATTAGAGCCAGAGGGTGTGGATGACTCCAAAGAATGAGTGTCCTCCAGATACAATTGGGCTGATTCACATATGAATTCACAGAGACTGTGGCTGCAGGCACAGAACATGATCCAAGTCAACCCAGCTAAAATTCCCAAGTTAGCAGATGGAGATGGACATGGTCTATCCGCAGTAACCAATGAGTTCTACAACTGACACATGCAAAGGAAAAATTAGTTTTCTCCAGTGGAGTTCATAGGGGATGTTTAGCACAATTAATCATGGAAGACATGCTTAGCATTTGGTAGACAACCATAAAATGAACTCAATGGTATTGTTGTAGACTTTTTCTTTTAATATCTTCTTCAATTCTGTTTGCTGCACTTACATTTTGCCTATATATGATAGCTAGAGGTTTGTGTTTTTGCTGGTTTCCATGTTTGTATGTGTGTGTGTGTGATTGTGTGTGTGTTTAGTTTATGTTATTTAGTTTTTGATTCCTTTTAAATTCCTTTCTCATTTTTTTTTTGTTTTTGTTTTTGTTTTCTCAAAAAGGATAAAAGGTGTGTATTTTGGTGAGTTGGTAGGTAGGAATGATCTGGAATAAGTTTGGGATGAAGGAATGAGTTATGAGAATATATTGTGTGTATTTTTTTCAAAAACTATAAAAAGCAAATAAAAACAAGTAAACATAAGTCTTTGAAGTGTTTAACAAAGAATCTTTACTGTGTTTGGGCATGGAGATATCACAAGGCAATCACAGCAGGGCAGATCAGATAATACATTTAGAAAGTAATCACATAAAAATAAAATTAAATTAAAAATAACAACAACAAAAGTAATCACAGAGGATAAAGCGTTCCTTCCACACACAGCTCATCTCTCTAAGGGGATTATTGGCCTCGTGGTGACCCCTGCTGGTCATGAGCTACAATGAATGTAGGTTTGTCATGGTTCACAATGAAGTTGTATTGTCTGGCTTAAGAAAAAAATATATATATATTAAATGTGTTTTCTTATTAGATATTCTTTATTTACATTTCAAATGGTATCCCCTTTCCTGGTTTCCCCTCTGAAAACCTCCTATCCTCTCCCTGCCTCCTGCTTACCAACCAGCCCACTTCTACTTCCAGGCCCTGGCACTCCCCTATACTGGGGCATAGAACCTTCACAGGACCTAGGGCCTCTCCTCCCACTGATGACCCACTAGGCCATCCTTTGCTACATATGCAGCCAGAGCCATGAGTTTCACCATGTGTTTTCTTTGGTTGGTGGTTTAGTCCCAGGTGCTCTGGGGGCACTGGTTAGTTTATATTGTTATTCCTCCTATGGGGCTTCAAAACCCTTCAGCTCTTGGGGATTTTCTCTAGTGAAGAAGAAGAAGAAGAAGAAGAAGAAGAAGAAGAAGAAGAAGAAGAAGAAGAAGAAGAAGAAGAAGAAGAAGAAGAAGAAGAAGAAGAAGAAGGAAGAGGAGGAGGAGGAGGAGGAAGGAAGGAAGGAAAGAAAGAAAGAAAGAAAGAAAGAAAGAAAGAAAGAAAGAAAGAAAGAAAGAAAGAAAGAAAGAAAGAAAGAAAGAAAGAAAGAAAAAAAAAGAAAGAAAGAAAGAAAGAAAGAAAGGACTTACAGGGCTGGAGGGATTGCTCAGTTGATAAGGAAAAAGAGAAAAGAGAAAGCTGAAAAAGAGAACGTAGTGCTGAAATAGGCCTTCATTAACAAGAATAGATAATTAGATAAAATGAAATAGAGTAATCATATAAAAGGTCTGAACCCTAAAGATCTGCAATGAGAATCACTCCATAATTGCAGGGGCTCTCGGGGACTGCAACAACAACCAAAGGAATACATAGGCTGGACCAAGACACCCAGCACATGTATAGCAGACAGGTAGCTCAATCTGCATTTGAGTTCCCGGTAACAGGAGTGAAGGCTGTCCATAAGGGCTACTGTCTTGAAATCCACTCCCCTACTGGACTCACTTGTCTGAACTCAGTGGGAGATGATGCTCCTAACTCTGCAGAAAATAGGTGGGCCCTGGTTAGGGGATATCCAATGGTGCACCTACCCTCTCAGTGGTGAACATGAGAGTATAGAAGGAGGGAGGGACTTTTTGCTCGGTAGTTTCATCCCTGGGAGCTCTGGTCGAGGGAATGGGGAGACTCTACTTGGTTGATATTGTTCTTCCTATGGGATTGCAAGCTCCTTCAGCTCTTTCAGTCCTTTCTCTAACTCCAATGAAGGCCACTGGAGACCCCTGTTCAGTCCAATGGTTGGCTGCTAACATCTGCATCTGTATTTGTCAGGCTATGATAGAGTGTCTCAGAAGACAGCTATATCAGGCTCCTGTCAGTATGCACTTCTTGGCATCAAAAATAACGTCTGGGGTCAGTGACTGTATATGGGATTGATCCCCAAGCGTAACAATCTCTGGATGGACTTTCCTTCAGTCTTTGTTCCACACTTTGTCTCTGTATTTCTTCAAGTGAGTATTTTGTTTCCCCTTCTAAGAAGGACCAGTCTTCTTTTGGTCTTTCTTCTTCTTGGGCTACAAGTGGTCTGTGAATTGTATCTTGAGAATTTCGAGTTTTTGGGCTAATATCCACTTATCAGTGATTGCATACCATGTGTGTTCTTTTGTGATTGGGTTACTTCACTGTGGATGATATTTTCTAGTTCCATCCATTTGCCTAAGAATTTCATGAAGTCATTGTTTTTAATATCCGAGTTGTACTCCATTACATAAATGTACCACATTTTCTGTATCCATTTCTCTGTTGAATGACATCTATGTTCTTTCCTACTTCTGGTTATTATAAATAAGGCTGCTGTGAACATAGGGGAGCATGTGTTCTTGTTACATTTTGGAACATTTTTGGGTATATGTCTAGAAGTGGTATAGCTCAGTCTTCAAGTAAACTGTGTCCAATTTTCTGAGAAAATACCAGACTGATTTCCAGAGTGGTTGCACCATCTTGCAATCCCACCAAAAATGAAGGAGTGTTCTTCATTATCCACATCCTTACTGGCATCTGCTGTTACCTGAGGTTTTGATCTTAGCCATTCTCAGTGGTGTTAGGTGAAATCTCAGGGTTGTTTTGATTTGCAGTTCCCTGATAACTAAGGATTTTGAACATTTCTTTAGGTGCTTCTCAGCCATTCAGTATTCCTCAGTTGAGAATTTTTTGTTTAGCTCTGTACCACATTTTTAATAGATTCTCTGGAGTGTAACATCGTGAGGTCTTTGTATATGTTGGATAGTAGCCCTCTATCAGATGTAGGATTGGAAAAGAACTTTTCCCAATCTGTTGGTGCTGCTGTTTTGTCCTATTGGCAGTATCCCTTGCCTTACAGAAGCTTTTCAATATTATGGGATCCTGTTTGTCTATTGTTGATCTTAGAGCATAAGACATTGGTGTTCTGTTCAGGAAAATTTCCCCTGTGCCCATGCGTTATATTCTATCTGCTTCCTCTTTTTTAAGGGTTCCTTGAACTCTGAAGAGTGGGATTTGATTGAGTCAACCCATTTAGAACTGTATGTTCTTGTTCTTTCTATTTAGTGTCTAGATATTTGTCTGTTTCAGTTTCCATTTGCTGGAAAGGTTTTCTGCTGAATCCTGAATCAGTCACCTAAAAAAAAAAAGAAAGAAAACAATAACTGGAATAGGATGAAACAGACAGAAGAAAAATCACCAAAGGAAAAAAATACATGAAACACTGTGCCAGTGGCCTTTCTGGGATGAGATAGCTCCTCCAGCATGGAGAGGCTAGAAGGAATCTGTACTAATACAGTGGCCAGCAAAGGAGATAAGGAGTCAGTGAGGTGAGGGAGGGAGCCAAACATGATGGTCCAGGAATCTCACAGCTGAATTGCTAGCAATCAGGCCTCTCCAGTGGCTCTGACTAGCACTCAGGCTAATTCTGCTGCTCTGACTTATTAGCAACCAGCTTCTTTATTCATACAAGTTTCACAGAACAAAGACAGACTACTGGTTCTCTCCATGATACAGACCACATGTTTGAGTTATCATTACTTGTCCAGGATTACAAGTTCAGTCACAATTAGAAAATGCAAAGAGAACAGTCCATTCGTATTGTTATTAGCCCTAAAACTCAAAATATCACCCCCAAATAATACCCATTTACTATATAACAGCCTACTTATCAGCTGGCAAGTTTTGTTGTTTGAAAGTACTCCAGACAAATAAAAAAAAATCTGAATCAGTCTTTTTACGAGTAGTAAATAGTGATACCTAGTTTCTCTTACTATGTCCCCCCAAAATCATGAAATTTAGTTACACATAACAGTTCTAGGCACAGGAAAATTTCATATTAGATAATGGTCTGAGAGTCCCACAGGTGCCAAAGCACTATGAGGCAGTACATTGCTGTTGGTTCCCACATAACTCCAGGTAGGGTGGATGACTTCAAGAAAAGGGTGTCTTCTAGACACAATTGGACTGATATACAATGAACTCAAAGGAACTGCGGATGCAGGTAGAGAACATGAACTAAGTCAACCCAAATAAAATCCCCTCATTGAGAGAGGGAAATGTACACAGAATCTCATCATAACTAAGAAGTTTCTGCAATTGTCACTCACATGTAAAGGAAAAAATATTAATCCATTGGATTCTTATAGGGGATGTTAACCACAAATAACCATGGAAAACATGCTTAGCAGTTGATAGTCAACAACAACAAAAAATGGGCTGAATGGTATTTTAGCACACATGTTGTTTAACATCACCTTGCTCAGTTCCCTTTGTCTCACTGACCTTTTGCCTATATATCATTATATCATGGCTACAAAGTTGTGGTTTTATTGCTCTCTCTCTCTCTCTCTCTCTCTCTCTCTCTCTCTCTCTCTCATGTATGAGTGTATATGCATGTGATTTGTGTGATTGTTTTGTTTTTCTTTGTTTTAATCATCTTTTTATTTATTTATTTTATTTTATTTTTTGCTCTTCTTAGAGAGAAAAATGGTGTATGCTTGCATGAGTTGAAAGGTAGGAAGGATCTGTATTAGATTGTGTTTGGGGAATCAGGTATTAGAATATGTTGTATGAGTTCTATTCAAAAATTATACAAAGCAAATAAAAGCAAGTAAACATAGATCTGTGAAGTGATCCACAAAGGATCGTTATGGTGCTTGAGTATGGTAACATGACATGTCACTCACTGCCGGGGCAGGTCACATAGTACACTTAAGAAGGGAAACCACAGAAGACACAGATTTCCCTCCACACCCATCTCATCTCTCTATGGGGATTTTTGGCCTCATTATGCTCCGTGCAGGTCATGAGCTCCCTGAATGTAGGTTTCTCAAGGCTTACAATGGAGTTGCTCAGTCTGACTTAAGAAATACCTTATCCTTGTGACCTCAATGTTCACACAGTTCAACCAGAGGAAAAAATGGTTCTACTTTACCTAGGGATAATGCTAATTGTATTAGCAATTTTAAGTTGTGCCAATATTACTATAATATCCCTCTCAAAGCCATATTACTCTTTGGTGGCAGTTGGATCAAGCAGTTTCAATTTCTTAAAAAGTAATTAGAGGATAAAACAGAATCTTTCCTGTCCTCATCAGGCTACACCTGGGGCAGAGCCCCTATGTATACAAGGTAAATCGTCCACTGTGCATTGACTAATTGTCAAAGTAGAAAACCTCCCACAATAATTGTATACAGGACTTATACTGTTATCATATAACTAAAATGTTGGAGTAGTTCAGGGCCTGGTCAACTAATAAAATCCGCAACAATTTTTTAACTTAGTGCTGAAATATACCTGTATTAACAAGAATGGATAATTAGAAACAAATCCACTCCTAAGAGAAAATGAAAGCAAACAACCAGGTGAAAGGTCTGTATTACAAATGTGCAATAGAGTCACAGTACAATGGCAGCAACTCTCAGAGACTGAGCCAATAACCAAAGAACATACATGAGCTAGACTGAGGTCCCTGGAACATGTGTACCAGAGCACTACCTTGTCTGGACTAAGTGGGAGAGGATGCACCTAATCCTGCAGAGGTGGGATGCCTCAGGGAAGGGGGATGCAGGAGCAGTGAGTAGCAGGAAGGGGAACCCTCTCTGAGGCAAAGGCAAGAGAGTATAATGTGAAGAACTCTTGGAAGGAGAAACAGGAAGGTAGGCAACATTTGGAATATAAATAAATAAAACAATTTTTAAAATAAGAAAGAAAGAAATTGGAGTAATCACATACTAGAAATTTGAATGTATACCTGAAAGCATTAGGGGGGAAAACACACTCAAGAGGAACAGACAGCAGGAAACAATCGAATCCACGAGGGAAATCAATCAATTAGAAAGAAAAGGAAAATAAAAGGATCAAGGAAATTACAAGATTTTTCCTTGAAAAAAAATCAACAAGACAGACCATCCCTTATCCAAATTAATGAAGACAGAGAGACAGTATCCAAAAGTACAGGGGGACACCAGGGCCAAAAAGGGGGAGTGGGTGAGTAGGGGAGTGGGGGTGGGTGGGTATGGGGGACTTTTGGTATAGCATTGGAAATGTAAATGAGCTAAATACCTAATAAAAAATGGAAAAAAAAGCCACCAGAAATGACAAGGGAGATTTAACAACAAACACTGAGGAAATTCAAAGAATTATTAGGTGTTAATTCAAATTTCAAATGTCCATACTCCACAATATTAAAAAATTAAACAAACATTCACCTCCATCTGTATACAGGGCAGATTGGCCTGCCTGACCCCGAAGTCTGCCTGTCTCAGAAGAATCATGAACACAAGTGGAATCCTTCCCCAGTAAGTGCACTAGCTCAGATATCTGCAGAGTCCAGCAGACATTGGCTCTATCCCACTCTGTTTGTGCCCCAATATCCTTCTGGTCTGTACTTCCACCTGTAACCATGGCAGACCAGCATGCCTGTCCCACAATACTCACAGCCTCCTTGTCTCCAGGGAAGTATTCCCTAACAAATGGCACAGGAGAACTGTTCTAATCAGGGACACAGAATCCTGCACTAACCAGCTACAGCCTGCCTCCTAGGAGGCTGCTCTATCTCAGGTCGCACATGTCCACCTGCCACCAGGGAATCTAAGGGGATGGTTTCCTTCATTATGTATTTTGAAGTTTTGTAAAAAGTGAGGTTTCCATTGGTGTGGGCATTTTAGTCTGGATCTTCAGTTCTATTTAATTGATCAACCTGTATGTTTTTATGCCAATACCATGCTGTTTTTATTAGTATAGATCTGTAATACAGTTTGTCCTGAGGATGGGGACGACTCTGGATATTCTTTTATTGCACAGGGTTGTTTTATATGTTCTTGTTTTTGCTTGTTTTGTCCTTCTATAGGAAGTTATTCTTATTGTTATAAAGTTATTTCTAAAAGTGTTATTCTTTCAAGATCTGTAAAGAACTGTGTTGGAATTTTGGTGTATTGCATTAAGTCTGTAGATTGCTTTTGGTAGGAAGAACATTTGTGCTATGTTTGTTTACCCTACCAATATATGAGCAAGAGATATCTTTCAATATTCTGATGTCTCCTTTGATTTCTTTGTTCAAAGATAAGATTTGTCACACAAGTCTTTCATTTGTTTGTTTAGAGTTCTACTTAGGTTCTACTGTTCCAATTGCAAAATTCATTCAACTATAAAATAAACTGTTTCAACTGTGACTGGAAAGGCCTTGCGTCATTTCTGTTTCTGTAGCTTTCTCAGCAGAGTAACATAGATATTAGGGAATAACTAACGGCAATGATCTGCCTCAGATCTTGTTTCCTTCAAAGCAAGGATTAACTGCCATGGGAAATAGTTTCGTGGGTTTTGTATATGGTTAACTGAGAGGAATAAACATTGAGTATATTAACAAAACAATCATCTCTCCACATGCCATTCAGCTTTAAACAACTAATTTATTTAGAATTTTTACTTTCATTAATCCATACCAACAAAATCTGGTAACATATTTGTACTCTTTAGGCACAGACATCACCCTAATTCTCCAGAATGGTTGTCCCAGAATTCTCCCTCACTAGGCCATTATCCATCCTTTTGGAAGATCACATGTACATTATGGCCTGCCGACTTCAATGTCGAAGGCTACATTAGATTCTAGGTCTTTTAGATATATAACCCACAATCATACTCTTAAGAATTTTTATAAAACGCTTCATATATACTCATACCTTAAACTTCATTGTACAGCTTGAATTGGAATGATTATGGAAATTATTATTGCCTGCAGACATTTTTTTCTTAATTCTATTATGTTAAAGTATACCTACAGTAAACTACTTGTTCCTAGACTCCCTGAAGTCGGATCCAGGTTAACAAAGTCAACCTGCAAAAAGTTCTCAAGCACACCTCTTATCATGGCTGCTTTCATGTATGGTATCTGCAGGGATCTCTTTAAAGAAACAACAGCTAAACAACTCATTGAACATGGAGAACGTGTGCCTACCTAGAATTATCAAATCTGTGCACTAATGTTCATAATAATGGAAGGAATTCAACATGGTATCAATGGAAGAAGATAAACATAAAATAAGCTTTTAAAAAAACTGATCTAAATAGTGTCCTGCCTCAACTGAAGGGGAAAAGGTTTCTAGATTACCTGATGATAATAATTTATGTTTGGTGCAGGATGATAGATATGGATCTATTTGCATTCTTCTACACACCAACATCCTGTAAGACTAGCACCATTTATCAAAGATGCTGTCATTCTTCAAGTGTATATTTCTAGTTTCTTTACCAAGAATCAGGTGTCTATAGTTATTTGGATGTAATCTTATGTCTTTGATTCAATTCCACTGATCAACCAGCCCAATTTTATACAAATAGCATGCTAGATGTTTTACTATAGCACTGTAGTACAACATCCTTACAATACATACAATTAACAATTTCCTTTCCAAAATGTTATATAGAAAAAAAATCTCATCCAAATGACCAAAAGTAAATATAATTCAGAAATGCTTGAATGATTATTGAAGCATTACCAAGATTAATAAATCATGGAAATAAACCTTATTCTATCAACAGAGATTTGCCTCAAGAAGTGATATATAACACAACAGACGTTTTTTATCAGAAAAGAACAGGAATTTAGTTCAATTTTAGGAAAATGGATGCATCTGGAGGTAATTGTATTAATTAAGACCACATTAGAAACAGACATTAAATGAGTCTCTCATTTTTCATTCTTGGATACCACACTGTTATATAGACTGATTTATGCAAAGTCATAGTGATGTATAAATGAAACTTTCTAGTATAGTAATGTGAAAAATAGGAGTGCAAGGAAAGGAAGAGTAGAGGTTATATGGAAAATATTCACAAGGTACAAAATACACTTGTATGAAAATGCTAAAATGTATAAAATTGATATTTCTAGAATTATTTATATTCTTTAGAATTTTCATGCATAAATAAGACATTCCATGGTTATCTACCGCCACTATGACCCTCTCATTTCACTTGGGAGTTTCCACTAAGACTCTACCCAAAAACTGACCCTTTTTGGTTCATTAACTAATAATATGGTGAGTATAATGAGTGATACTTATATACACATAGGTGGGGTCATTCACTCGTACATAGGGAACCTACAGAAAAAAATTCCTCCAAAGTAACTAAAATTTCCTCATTAGTCATCAAATGCCAATAGACTCTCAGCTTGAGATGGGCCCTCAGACACTGTTTCTCATCCATGTTGTGATATTTTTTAGTTGTTAATCTATATTTAGTGGTGAGAACACAACACATATGTAGCAAAGAATGTGTATGGTCCTCAGAAAACAATTTAGGAAATTCAATTATTCTATTGTACCAAGTGGTTCAAAGGTATCAAATTGTTATTTCTGAGGTACAAGAAAACATTTTTATCTACTCAGCTCTTTCACAAGCTGTCAGGCTGTAACTTTGACTGGCTTGATTTGTTCAGGTCTTGTGCTGGTAACTACTGCTGCAGAGAGTTCATGTGACACTGTCAAGTTCTGAGATTGTATTCATGTCTATTCCCCACATTCTCATCTTATTTGCTTTCCATTTCATCTTTTGTTCTTGTCCATGAATTTGGGGTGGAACATTTACATAGATGACTCATCTGTGTTTGAGAACTCAGTCAATCTCTATGATTGAAAATGAGAGCAGCAATAACCTACTGGGTATAAACATGCATATTATAAGGCAGTTTGACAACTTGACCATTAGCCATGCAGCTATTGCCTCCATAACTAGTTCATCTATAGCCAAGTGCTTCCACCATGTTAACCTGTGATGAAGCCTTTCGTATGAAGTAGGCAACACATCCAATTATAAAGAAATTGGTTACTACACAACAGACAGACACTAATGGATAAATATTGTGAAGTCCTATGTCAGGTACTGCATAAGATCACTGAGGCTTATGTGTTTCTTCTAAGCAGTATGACACTGTCTTGCACTAGGAATACTAAGCAGCAGATAGACTCTCCTGGTCATTTGAAGATTGGTTTCTCTGTGTTCTGTACTATAGATCTTAGTTAAATGCAGATTAAAAATATTTAATTCCCCAATTATAACTCAATGTGATGATAATACACAAGAATGCAAATTAGAATGGATAATTACGTGATGTGGAAAAGGTCTAATCTTTACTCCTAGCTGATGTGAGTGTAAACTAATGGGGTGTACTGACTTTGGGATTCTGTTTGAAAATGTAACCAAAAAGAGTAACAAAATTGTGCAGTGTCCCTGCTCTATCCCTCCCAAGCATGTATTCAAATGACTCTATTTTATTACAGAGACACTTGCACATCCATATTTATTCCTACTCCATTCACAGCAGTTGGGAAGTGGAATCAGTCTACATTTATAAAAGACAATTAGATACTGATGATGTATGGGATATAGACCATGAAATAGTCCTCACTGTTAAAGTATGAAATATGAAGTCTATACGTATGTGAAAGAACCTGGGAAAATTGCTAAATGAGGTCACCAAGGTCCATAGAGAAACATGCCCCATGTTTTTAATTTTATGTGTGACTTCATGATTTGATTTTTTCTTTTATTTAGTTATTTACTTTTTACACTTCAGATGTTATCCCCCTCTCAGACAGGCACAACTATGGGTTATAGTTTTGACTGTGGGATGGCAATCCCCTCCCTCACTTGATGCCCCCTGTATTTCTGCTCAAGGTGGGCTCTATAAGTTCCCTCTCTCTACTATCAAGCATTTTATCTAAGGTCCCTCCCTTTGAGTCCTGATGTTTTCTTAGCTCTCAGGTCTCTGTTGAATTCTGGAGGGCTCCCCTAACCTTCTACCTCCTGAGGTTGCCTGTTTCCATTCTTTCTGCTGGCCTTCAAGTTTTCAGTCTTTTCCTGTCACCCAATGCCAAATCTGGTTCATCTCTTCCTCCTACCTGTCCACTTTCCCTCCCAGGTCCCTCTCTCCTTTCCCCCTTTGATTGCTTTCTTCTCACTCCCAAGTGGGATTGGGGAATTTTTATTTTGTGTTTAATATGTAAAAGCCAAGAGAACAGAAATGAGCCCTTAGTGTCTGAGGAATTAAAGATTATGACATAGTAAAATAGAGATAAAATGAAAGGAGAGAAGTCAGGTAGTTGAGGTACAATATTTCAAACATGAAATGCTGTTGGGAAATGGAGAATAAGACATTGGTGCAGCATAAATCAAATTTAAGTGTCATAAGAGAGGTAAGATGAATTCTAGGATCTTTAATCTAAGTAAAAACTAAAAATATGAAGGATATAGAATGCATATCTCACCTCAAAACAAATTAAACATATTGCCAATAAAAATGTGCTTTAGGGAGTAAAAAGTAACAAAACCTAAAAATTGATTTCTAAAAAAAATAGTCAAAAAATAAGCAGTACACATTTGGGAAAGTCTTTATGTTGATGTGTTAATTTTATTTTCAGAATGTAGTATGGGTTTATGAATGAGCTGATACAGTAATTTTATCAAAAATAATAAATTTAAGGAAAGAGTATTAAAAACTGCTGATATTCAGACTTGAAGTTTGGTTATTAGTATTGTCTCAGTGTTCTAGTTATGGTTATGTGCTATGGTTACATGAGACATACACTTGAAGAAAGCTGAGTAGAAAGCACAGGTATGAGGTTTTTGTTTGATTTTAACACAGAAGTCTTTGAACAGAGGTACCTCCATGGGTGGACAGTGCAGCTTAATTGAACACCTTGTTGCCAGTCACAGGCTTACTCCCTGTAAGTTCATTGCCAGGGAGGCTCCACAGGTGCTGAGAACAGTAAAAGGAAACAAGGTTACTCTTAGAAACTCAATAGTTAGACACTATTTCTGAGAAACAATTTAAATACTGAATACATTATAAAATCCAGAGGAGTTGAGTGACTCCAAGGAAACTCTCTTCCAGACATAACAGGACTCATGCACATGTGAACCTGCAGTGACTGCTAGCATGCACAGGGTATGCATGGACTCAATCCAAATGGAGTTCCAATTTTTAGAGAGGGGCATGGGCACAGGTTCTCTCCCTTAACCAAAAAGTTTGGAAATTGACACTCACGTGTAAAGAAAAATTAGCTTTCTCCAATAGAATATTATTGGGTTTATTATACACACTTAAGAATGGACACAATAGAACGCCAAAACAAAAAGAACTCAACAGTATTTTGTAGATATTTATTCTAATTTGTGTGCATTTATTTTGTTGCACCTGTTTTTTGGTTACATGCATCTTTCCAGAGTTGTATATTTTATGTATTTAGTGTGTGTGCCTCTGTGTGTGTGTGCATGTGTGTGTGTGTGTTTCTTCCTTTTTGAATCTTCAAACACCATTTTAAGGTTTTTTTTTTTCTACAGAAAGAATAAAAGTATGTGTAGTTGAGTGAGAGGGGGAGGATCTGGAATAAATTTGGAAAAGGGATTGTGATAGATGATCAGAATACATTGTAAAAAATTATATATAATAACAAGAATATATAAATATTTAAAATGCTTAACAAATAATCTTCACTGTGTTTGAGCATGGAAATGCTGCATGTAAGTTAAGAAAGAGGATACAGAGGCCCCTTCACGTCCACACCCACATCCCTCTGCTGGAGATTCTTGGCCTCATTGTGCTCCCTTGTGGTCCTGAACTACCATGCAGGTAGGTTTACATAGAAGTTGCCCAGTATAACCAGAGCAGTAACATATCCACATAACTTTAGAGATGTTTTAGGGACTCTTTGGCAGTTTCACTCTGTAACTTACCTCTGAAGTCACTTACTGACAAATTCTTCAGCTTATTAGTCTGGGACAAAGTCCTGAATCACTCTCTGGAATTACTAAGTAGTCCCCAACAAAGCACTATGGATCATTGTCACACACATTATCCCAAAGACTGTTATAAAGATGGTTTTGTAAAATTGCAGTTAGTGTTACTTAATAGTGATGTGATTATAGAGCAGGATATTGGAAATGGAGAAGAATATGAGTTTGGAATCAGTGGTCAATGCATATCACTATACCGTAGCCCACGAATCTCAAGAAAGGACCTGGGATGATTGAAAATATTTGTTGATCATATTTCAACATACCAAGATGGTGGAGGCAAATACCTTTAATCCCAGGAATTAGGAAGGAGAGACCCATGGATCTCTAAAACTGAGACTAATCTCATCTTCACAGAGAGTTCCAGGCAACTAGGGCTATATCCAGAGAAGCCCTGTCTTGAAAATCAAAGCAAAACAAAAGAGTAATTTATCATCAATGTTAATCATACCCTAGGAACTAGACATTGACTGACAATGTGATCAAATACTTCTGCTTCGAAGTTATTGACCTAATTATATTAGGTTCATGTCCTAATATTAATACTAACATGAATATAAGAATACAGTTTTACTATGCATACACTAACTATGAATAAAAACACTAAGATTCATGTTTATTGATTATAGATTTAAGCCTCATCTTACTCTTATTTCCAACTAGCTCTTATAACATAATCCATATATACTAATCTGTGTTACTCCAAATGGCTTGTTAGTTATCACCCTTTCATCCCTGTCTTGCTTCTTTCTCTGCATCTGGCTAGCAAAATCTGCTCCTGACTCTTTCCCAGAGTTCCTAACTCTCCCCAGAAGTCCTACCCATTCTATCCTCCTTTTTGACAAATCACCAGCTCTTTATTAAACCAGTAAAGAGCTGAGAAGGGGAGATTTTACAAACTATGATTAGAGATATGAATAACCAAAACAAAGATTGGTATGCATTCAGATTTCCACTGCCCAGAAATCGGTATATGAATAATACAAAGACAATCTTTACACAGTCATTGCACAAAATGATCAACCCAACAAAGGAATACATAAAACAAATTCACTAATTTCACACTCCTTCTCACAGATCTTAATGCAATCTCACCCCAAAATTTCCTTATAAAATGAGAATTAATTTTTAATCCTCTTGTTCCCTTTTTCAATATGTAAACAAAATATTGAGCAAGTCTACAGGCTACACTTCCATGTCTTCTCTGTTCCATGACAGTTTGCTGCTCATCCAGATTTTCTGGCATAACTTAGAGGCAGACTGTGACACTGTGCTTGACTCCTTAATAGATATCAGAGGCCTTGGATATCAGGCTGCTGCAGACCTCCTTTGAGCTGTGTTGAACATTCTGGATGCATCCAGTATGGTCCTGTCCTCAATCAATCTCTCTCTCTCTCTCTCTCTCTCTCTCTCTCTCTCTCTCTCTCTCCCTCCCTCCCTCCCTTTCCCCCTTTCTCTCCTCTCTCTTTCTCTCTCTCTCTCTCTCTCTCTCTCTCTCTCTCTCTCTCTCTCTCTCACACACACACAAACACACACACAGTCTCTCTCAAAAGAACACCAAATCTAAAACCAAATACTAAAACAAGTCTAACAAGAGAAAAATGCCTAAATAAAGCTATATAAGACACTCTACAAATATGCCCTTGTGTTTGTTTTGATTGTCCAAATACTAGACATAGGGCCTATCTTCAAGTGTGGTTAATATAGCAAGTATGTCTCCACTGAAGAAGAGTAAAAGTATTTTTCAAGTGAACACAAGTTGCAGAGAGATTCTTGGTTACCTATGGGAGCACATATCCACTTCCCCCTCTCTGCAGAAAGTGCCAGTGGCTTGGCTTTTTAATAAGCCCTTTGCTTGTTCCCATAGTCTATGTGAGTTCATATGTGCATCAGTCCTATTGTTTCTGAATGGGACTATTTCTTTGGAGTCATCCATTATCTCTGGCTCTAACAATATTTCCACCTCCTCCTTAGCAATGGTCTCTCAGTACTGAGTTGAAGGTTTGATGCAGACAAACCTATTGCTCCAATATCTCTCACTCTTTAAAATTTGTTCATTTTGGTGTCTCTTGCTTCCCATCTGCTGCTAGCAATATATCTAAAGATGGTGGATTGACATACATATTTAAGTGTATATATTGCTATGTAATTTATAATAATATTATTGGCATAAACCTTTACTAGAACAATAGCTTTTTGTTTACATTAGGACTATAGTCTATCCCATTCCAATTAGGATCTTGGTGACCTTAACAGTATCTGCCATGACTTTAATCTCACAAGCCTTAAATTTCATGAAAAAAAGGTGATTAACAACATAACATTTGTGGCAGTATTTGCACCAACACAACCCATAGAAAGGTAAGTATTTGAGGTTACCAGTTTTATAGTTGGGTGATTACTACTTCCCTGCTTATACCATACAAAATAAATAGAGTTTCATGAACACCAGTTAGGATTGCTTAAACTTGTACTTGGACAAACACTCAAATTATGTATGTTAACTGAAATGTGCAAGTATTTTTTAACAGTATGGTACTACAATCAGTTTCTGGAGAGTATCAAATAGCATTGCGAGTAACCTAAAACTTTTGAGAGTATCTATGAGAACTATTTAGGAATGATTCAGTTTGAGGGTGCTCATTCAGTAATTCACACCACCCATATAGACAGCTGCATACTGAAGGTGGATATTACAATTATTTGAATTTCCTGCTGTGGGATTTGTGGCCTAAGCATGAGGGCAACCATAATTCTCAACCACCTGGTGTAGGCACCAAACATCATCTTTACAAAACCAAAAACAGACAGACTCATTTATGAACATCTGAAAAGTGACCTAGGTTGAATATCAGGAATAGGAAGCTACTAGCTTGCAGACAGGAAACCACAGAGGTCAACAAGAAAGCTGTGGACATACACTCTTATGATATAACAGGAAAGAACAGAGCTGAGAACCAGCCCAAACTATTGCACAGCTGTAAACTGACTCTGTGTCAATGTGCACTCTGAGCACAGTAGTATATGGCAGTATCTGCAGTTTCCACAGTGATGATATTCAGGAATGCTTGGTTGTTGGAGGTGTCTTTGGAGACTGCGAGCCTGCTCTTTAGAGATGGGTTGTAGCGGTTATCATCATCCCACCAAATGGTTGCCAGCCACTCCAGACCCTTCCCTGAGGGCTGACGAATCCAGGTTACACCTATACCAGAAGTGCTCAGTGAAAACCCAGAGAAAGTGCAAGTAAGTCTGACGGGCTGGGATGGCTGCACTATCCCAGGGCCAGACTGTTTCAGAGTAATCTGGGACAGAACATCTGTGAAGAAAATAAAGCAGATGGTAAGTTTAGAATAGAGTGAGGATACAAAAGTTCATCCCTTAGGAATCCCTGACACTCACATATAGGGACAACCAGCAGCAGGAATGAAGACATAAGCCTGTCCATGGCTGTACACCTGTGAGTAGCCAGGCTCACCAATGACATTTTAACCTAAGGTTGGGTGGAGCCACCAAAGATTTGCATTTCCTCATCAAGTCTCACTCTGATGGTGTACTTAAGTTTTAGGACTCAAGAGGAACGAATTTGTGGCATGAAGCACAGGAGCCCACAAAGGAGCTCACTTCTGATCCCAATAAAGAGTAGCTAAATGAATACCAGAGTCCTCAGAATGAAACATTTCAGATGAATGCTGTATAGAAGGAGCAAGTTTGAGAGATACGCTTAGTCTAAAATGAAGTTCTTGATTCTGTTCACTCATCCAGGGATCATTACATTGTGTTTTTGCATGAAGGACACAGGAATCACTCAAAGTGTTGATGTATCATCACCTTTCATCTCATTCTGTGACAGAGATTACCACCTATGTGAGTCATGTCAGAACATATTTTCCTTCACATACACACACAGACACACAAACAGAGACACACACTCAAATGTACAGATAGTGTAGACTTCTTGTAGAGAGTGAGACTAAGTGTCATCCACAGGCTGGCAGATGTGAATTCTATAATTATACAGAAAAGAGTCATGCTTCATTGGCTTTATTTATCTGTCAGTTCCTTCGCTAACATTTTTTCCTGATTTCTGTTTAAGGCACTCTGGCCAGTGCCTTCACCTTTTTACTGCTCTCTATTTGTTACAATTTTTGAAAAGAGGGAAATATTGCTAGTTTGTTCAGTTCTGTCAGATGCTGAGCAACCTAGCGGATAGCACAGTTGGCAGATGTTCTGTAAGTACATCTGAGAACCTGGATAGATGTGCTCCATAAACCTTGGACAGCACACAAGATTCTCATACCTTAATCACAAGGCACAGGACAATGATGTAATTGTTACCAGGAAGTCCCCAAAATTGTGAACAGATAAAGGTGGCCTTCATACCTAAGTAGCAGTGGTATGGTGTTGGTCTGAGGATATAATTTCTTCTCTATCTTCTGGATTCTAGACATCAACAAGGACAGTCTTTAATCATGTTACTTTCTTCTTATCTCTTATCCCTAGTCACCAAAATCAGACAAGGTCTTGATATTACAGATTTGAACTTTGAGCTATTAAAACTTTATTATGAACAAAAAAGAATGATAAATTGAAAATGTAATGAAGTCCACATGATGCAAAACACCCAACTTCTACCTCTCTTCATTCCCTGAGCTGAGGGCTTTACATGACATTAGAGGACACCTTGGAAACAGGTCAACAACCCCTATCCAGAAGAACTGCAAGAGCTCAGTCATGTAAATGGAACATTGAAGTCTTATCTCTCAAGTCAAAACCATATTTTCCAGCTGAGGAAACCTTCCTATCACTGAAAAATTTTACAGATAGATTTAAATATGCTGCTGATGGTAATGATGATAAGTAGATATTCAATACCACATGGTGGAAAATTTGTTGTGTTCTTTTAAATGGATATAGAATTGATGTTTGTGGTTTCAATAAAGTTCATAGGTAGTGAATGAAATACACATGTTCAACAATAAAAAACAAAGAATATTTACTTGTAATGTTAATTTTAATATAACTTTGTATGCCAGAGTGAATATAAATGTATGCACTCCTACCAGCAATGGAGGAGTGTTGCCATTTCTCCACATCCTCAACAGCATTAGCTGTCACTTGGGTTTCTGATCTTAGCCATTTTGAAATCTGTAGGATGGAATCCCAGACTCATTTTGATTTACATTTCTCTGTTGGGTTACAATGTTGAACATTCGTTTAACTGTCTCTCTTCCATTTGTGAATTCAAATGAGGACTCAAAGGGAAGAATCTTATATGAAATGCCCTACAATGAAAAGAGGGAACTTGAAGCATCCACCTCTAGTAGAAAGACAAGGCATCAAGTGGAGGGATGAGATTACCATCCCAGTCAAAAACTCTGTCCCAGAGTTGTTCATGTCTGAAAGAACTGCAGGGACAAAAATAGAGAAAAGCCTGAGGAAAAGGAAGTCCAATTACAGCTCCAAGTTGGGATCCAGCACAAGGGAAGGCCCAAAAGCCTGCCACTATTGCTGATGCTTCCAACCAGAGACCTATCATGACTACCCTCTGCGAGTCCCAGCAAGCAACTGAAAGAGTCAGGTGCACATAGTTATACCAAATTAATGGATAGAAGGTAGTAAAACCTGTGGTTAAACTAGAGAAAATCTGGACGAAGCTGAGGAGGAGGGTGACCCTATAAGAGGACCATCAGTTTCAACTAACCTGGACCCCCGAGATCTCTCAGACATGGAGCCACCAACCAGCCAGCATACACCAGTTCATATGAGGCCTCCATTAACAGCTGAGGACTGCCTGGTCTTGACTCAGTCAGAGAATATGCACTTAACTCTCAAGAGACTTGAGGCCCCATGGAGTGGGGAGTCTGGTGGCATGGTAGGTGGAACATCCTCTTGGAAATTGGTGGGAGGTATGGGATATGGACACTCAGATAATGGAATGGGTGGGAAATAATGTCTTGACATTATAAAAAGATTAAAGAATAAATGATAAAAACAATTCTGTTTAGACCTACACATGATTTTAAATTGAATTATATGCTTTGTTGACTTCTAGTTTCTTGAGTATGTATTTTGGATAACAGCTTTCCATCACATGATCTATTTATGTTAGAATATTTTACCATTCTCTGGGCTACTGTTTTGTCATTTTGATGGTGTTCTTTTCCTCACAGAACACTCTCACTTTCATTAAGTTCCATTTGTGGTTTGTGGCTATTAACACCTGTGGTATTACTGTTCTCTTTGGGATGTTGTCTCCTGTACTAGTGAGTTCTAAGCTATCCCCATATTTTCTCCTTTAGACTCAAGATATCTGGCTTAATATTGAGGTTGTTCTTGATTATTATGCATGGGAACATATATGGATCTATTTGCATTATTCTATATAGAGAGAGCCCGCTTTCAGATATATGCAATTAATATTTGCATTTCCAACAGATTAAATAATTCAAAACTCAGTAAAATGACTAAAAGTAAGTGTGCTTCAAAAATTTACATATCAATGTTTTGGCAGGATGATCATCAAAAACTAAATTATAGAGATAAGCTATAAATGTATCAACGAATGATTTTTATAACTAATGCATGCTTATATATTATAAATTATACACACACAAACACACACACACACACACACACAGAGAGAGAGAGAGAGAGAGAGAGAGAGAGAGAAATGTTTGATGAGAAATGAATTAGGAATTTACATTTTTTGGAAACAGGGATGCAGCTAGAGATAACTGTTTTAATTAAGATAATCTCAAAATTACAGACATTAAATGAGTCTCTCATTAGAGGCTCTCATATACTTCATAGTTATATGCATCTATGTATGCAAATTCATGATGATGTTTCACTGAAATGGTCTAGTAGAATAAAGGGAAAATAGAAACAAGAGGTTACAGGAGAAATGTGCACAGTGTACAAAATGCACCTGTATGAAAATTCTATACAAATGTAAATTTGTTATTTCCAAATTTTGTAAGAATTTCATTCTTTGAATTTTCAATAATCTATGAAATATGCTATAATCAAATAGCAGTCTCAGGAATATCACCACAATATACCACCACTAGGTCCCTGCAGTTCCCTTTGAGACATTCCAAAAAAGTCTCTTCCCAACGTCCTGACTGCTTTTGTTTCATTAACTAATAACACAGTGAATTTAATTAGTACTACCTACATATGAATAGATAGGGTCATCACTACTAAAGATTGAACCTCGAGAAATCTTCACCCAAAATGTGATTGTATTTTTCCCATTAGTCATCAAATGTCAAAAGACCTTCAGCTTGGTGTGGACACTCATATGTTCCTCCACAACCACATTGTAATATTTTAATTACTATACTTTTCTTAGTGGTGAGGACAGCATACATATGCACCAAGGTGGATGGTCTATCCTCAGAGGACTACACATGTAATTTAATTCTAAGGGATATTGCTAACCTTGCCAGTAAACAGACATCTTTCTCTGCTCAACCATTTTGAGGTCCCTCATTTGATTATTTTCACTGGTTTGATTTGTGTGTGTGTGTGTGTGTGTGTGTGTGTGTGTGTGTGTGTGTGTGTGTTGTGCTCATAAATATAGCTCCTGATACTTGGTGTGTGCATAAAAACAGGTCAGTCCCTGAAGACAGAATTTCCTGTCTTTTAACCCATTCTCAGTATCTTACATTATTTACATTCCCTGTTTTGCGAAGGTCCTCAATCTTTTGATGAGAGATTGTTATCATTGATAGGCCTGTGGCTGAATGTGCTGTCAATCACTGTCAGTACATTGACCAGTCATGAATGTCTGCATAAATTTTTACACACTGTACAAATAGATTTCTGTAGTCATGGTTCAGACAGTCTACTGTGTATAAACATAAATATTTATATGGCAGTTTGACCACATGAACTTTAGCAATACATCTGAGGTTAACAAGGCATACATCCTAGCCTGGTCTAGAGAGTGAGTTCCAGGACATCCAGGACTGCACAGAGAAACCCTGTCTCAAAAAAACGAAAAACAAAACAACAACAACAAGAACAACAACAACAAAACCAAACCAAACCAAAAAACCAAGGCTTACATCATCTCCAAACATGGGCTTGCGACAACACTTAACTGGGATGAAATATTTCATATGAAAATTTACCCCCCTCAAAAAAATAACATTATGCTGCTTACAGCAATAACCCTCTGAAACAAGTACTCAAATGACTCTACACCTTTTGATAGAGACACTTGCAACTGCATATTTAATCACAGCATGTCATTCATGCTCAATTCACAGCATATTGAAGAAGGAATCGTTCCAGATTTCCAACAAAGCATAAGTAAAAATGTCAAAGTGGTACATATAGCAAAAGAAAAATATCTGTCTGCCACTCTACCAGTACCATGCAGCTTTTATCACAATTGGTCTGTAGTACAGTTTGAGGATAGGGATGGTGATTCCACTAGAAGTCCTTTATTGTTTAGAAGAGATTTTGCTCTCCTAGGTTTTTTCTTATTCCAGATGAATTTGCAATTTGCCCATTCTAACTCTGTGAGGAATTGAGTTGGAATATTGATGAGGATTGCATTGAATCTGTAGATTGCTTTCAGCAAGATGGCCACTTGATCTTTTACAAAGGAGCTAAAACCATCCAGTGTGGAAAAGACAGCATTGTCAACAAAAGGTGATGGCTAAACTGGCAGTTAGAATGTAGAAGAATGTGAATTGATCAATCCTTATCTCCTTGTACAAACCTCAAGTCCAAGGGACTCAAGGACATCCACATAAAACCAGAGACACTGAAACTTATAGAAGGTAAATTGGGGAAGAGCCTTGAACATATGGCAAAAGGGAAAAACTTCTGAACAGAACAACAGTGTCTTGGGCTGTAAGATCAAGATTTGACAAATGGGACCTCATAAAATTACAAAGCTTCTGTAAGGTAAAGGACACTGTCAAGAAGACAAAAAGGCAACCAACAGATTGGGAGAAGATCTTTACCAATCCTAAATCCAATAGAGGGCTAATATCCACTACATACAAAGAACTCAAGAAGTTAGACTCCAGAGAACCAAATAACCCTATTACAAATGGGATACAGAGCTAAATAAATAATTCTCAACTGAGGAATACTGAATGGCTGAGAAGCACCTAAAAATGTTCAAAATCCTTAGTTATCAGGGAAATGCAAATCAAAACAACCCTGAGATTCCACCTAACACCAGTCAGAATGGCTGAGAACAAAAAATTCAGGTGACAGCAGAAGCTGGCAAGGATGTGGAGAGAGAGGAACACTCCTTGATTGCTGCTGGGATTGCAAGCTGGTACAACCACTCTGAAAATCAGTCTGGCAGTTCCTCAGAAAATTGCACATAGTACTTCTGAAGGATCCAGCTATACTTCTCCTGGGCATATACCCAGAAGATCCTCCAACATGTAATAATGACACATGCTCCACTATGTTCATAGCAGCTTTATTTATAATAGCCAGAAGCTGAAAAGAGCATAGATGTCCCTCAGCAGAAGAATGGATACAGAAAATGTGGTTCATTTACATAATGGAGTACTATTCAGCTGTTAAAACCAATGAATTTATGAAATTCTTAGGCAAATGGATGGAACTAAAGGATATAATCCTGAGTGAGGTAACCCAATTACAGAAGATTACACATGATATGCACTCACTGATAAGTGGATACTAGCCCAGAAGCTCAAAATACTCAATAAACAATTCACAAAACACATGAAACTCAAGAATAAGAAAGACCAAATTGTATATTCTTCAATTCTTCTTAGAAGGGGGAACAAAATACCCATGGAAGGAGTTACAGATACAAAGTGTAGAACAGAGACTGAAGGGATGACCAATCATAGACTGCCCCATCTGGGGATCCATACCATGCAAAAACACCAAACATAGACACTATTTTGGATGCCAACAAGAGCTTACTGACAAGAGCCTGATATAGCTGTCTCCTGAGAGGCTCTTCCAGTGCTTAACAAATACAGAAGAACATGCTCACAGCCCTCCATTGAACTGAGCACATGGTCCCCATAAAGGAGCTAGAAAAAGGATCCAACGAGCTGAAGGGGTTTGCAGCTCCATATGTGGAACAAAAATATGAACTAACCAGTACCCTCAGATCTCCCTCGGACTAAACCACCAAACAAAGAAAACACATTGTGGTACTCATGGCTTTAGCTGCATATATAGCAGAGAATGGCCTAGTCAATGGGAGGAGAGACCCTTGGTCTTGTAAACTTTCTCTGTCCCAATATCGGGGAAGGCCAGGGCCAGGATGCAGGAGTGGATGGGTTAGTGAGCAAGGGTTGGGGAGGGGATAGGGGGTTTTCAGAGGGAAAACCAGGAATGGGGATAAGATTTAAAATGTAAATAAAGAAAATATCGAATAAAAAATAAACTAAATAGATAATGTGAGACAAAGGACATTCGTCAGTAAGACAAAATAACAACCTACAGATTGGGAAAATATCTTCATAACCTTTCATCTGAAAGAGGGCTAATATATAAAATATATAAAGAACTCAAGAAGTTAAACTCCAAAAATACCCCAAATAAACCAATTTATAAATGAGGTATGGAGTTAGTGAATTATCAACAGGGCAATCTTGAATGATGGAGAAGCACTTAAAGAAATGAACAACATGCTGAGTCATATGGAAAATTTAAATCCACATGACCCTGAGATTCCACCTTATACCAATCAGAATGGCTAAGATAAAAAACACAAGTGATAGTGCATGCTGGCAAGGATGTGGAGGAAGGGGTACACTCTTCCATTGCTGGTGGAATGGCAAACTGGTACAACCACTCTGGAAATCAATCTGGTGGTTCCTCAGAAAATTGGAAATAGTTCTAACTGAAGGCTAAGATATACTATTCCTGGGCATATACACAAAAATTTTCTACCATACTACCAGACACTTGCTCCACTCTCTTCTTAGCAGCCTTCTTAAAAGCCAGAAACTGAAGAAAAAAAAACAAAACAAACAAAAAAACAAAAAAAAAAACAGATATCCCTGAACCAAAGAGAATAAGTACAGAAAATGTGGTTCATTTTCACAATGGAATTCTTCTGTTTTATTAGGTATTTTCCTCATTTACATTTCCAGTGCTATCCCAAAAATCCCCCATACTCTCCCCCCACTCCCCTACCCACCCACTCCCCCTTTTTGTCCCTGGCGTTCCCCTGTACTGGGGCATATAAAGTTTGCATGTCCAGTGGGCCTCTCTTTCCAGTGATGGCCTCCTAGACCATCTTTTGATGCATATGCAGCTAGAGTCAAGAGCTCCGGGGTACTGGTTAGTTCATAATGTTGTTCCACCTATAGGGTTGCAGATCCTTTTAGCTCCTTGGGTATTTTCTCTAGCTCCTCTATTGGAGGCCCTGTGATCCATCCAATAGCTGACTGTGAGCATCCACTTCTGTGTTTGCTAGGCCCCGGCATAGTCTCACAAGAGACAGCTATATCTGGAATTCTATTCAGCCACTAAAAATTAGAACATTATGAAATTTGCAGCCAAGTGGATGGAACTTGAGAATATCATCCTGAGTGAGGTAACACAGACCCAGAAAGCTGTGTATGGTGTTACTCTCTTATAAGTACATTAGCCATAACGTGCATTATAACCACCCTCCAATCCACACACTCAAAGAAACTGGATAATAAGGAGAGTCTAAGGAAGGATACGTGAATCTCACTAGGAATGGGATACAAAATAATCATCAAGAGGAGGATGGAAAGAGAAATCTCATTGGAAGAGATGGTGAAGAATGGAAACTGGGAATTGGGAACTGAAAAAAAAAAACAGAAGAAGAAAAGCTCTTTTAAACAACACATTTCAATCAGATTTTTCCCCAGTTCCATCGCCCATAGGTAGTACTAGCCTTGGGATAGAGCCTTAGTTCTAAGGCATAACATAATTGTACCACTGTGCATATGCCAGGCTCTGGCTGTATTGCCACAACAAAGGCTTTAAATTGACTCCCAATTATAGAAACAAATCCTGAATATTCACATTATTCTGGTGATACAGGCTCATATATGTGCCCTTGAGTTCAATCTCCAAAGTGTAGCAAGTCCTTCTTCCTAACATCTGGATTATTCTATGGTCTAGTATCTGACAATCTGCCAGGGTACTCTGGCTTTGAAACAACTGTTAACTTTGCATTACATCATATTCAATAATGATACCATCTGCATTTTTTAATTAAATACCTTAATTTTAGTAATTCTTTGAGGTTTTTTATTTTTAGGTCTCTGATATACTACCTCCAGACCACAGTTTCTCCAATGTCCTGTCCTCCCAGTCCTTCCCCTCACTACACACAAATCCAGTGCTCCTCTATTTCAATGCATAAAAAAAGCAACCCTCCTATGTATATCAACAAAATATGGCATGTCAGGTTGCAATAAGTCTACACAGCTATCCTCATATTACCACTGGAAGAAAGTAACCTAGCAGGAGGAAAAGGTTCCCCAAAGCATGTAAAAAGTGTGAGAGACAGTCCCAGATCCCTCTACAAAACACCAAGGTACACAATACTAACATATGCAGAAGGTAGGCCTATGAAGCCTCTTGGATTGTTTGTTCAGTCTTTGTGAGCTCCTATGAATCTAGTTAGTTTATACTGCAGGTTTCCTTATGGAATCCTTGAACTCTTGTGCTCCTGTAATCTTTCTTCCCATTTTTTAGCCAGATTTCATGAGCTCCACCTAATGTGTAGCTATGGGTTTTTACATGTTTCCATCAGTTTCTGTATAAAGATTTTCTGATGATGATTGTTCTGATCAGCAGGACAGTCAAGGGGGGTCTGCAAGAAAGAGAGGGGGATGGAGGGGCAAGAGATGTGAATAATGGAGACAAGTCTGTTTGACTGATCAAGTCTCAAGTCTTGTTTATTGGAAGACAACTATGGGTATCATGCCGCAGAATATACGCTGTTTGGGAATATATGCAGACAGAACCTCTTCCCCAGATAAAGAATGGGTCTGGCCTGTTCCAGGTTTCAGTTAATGGGTCTTTCCAGAGGACTCTTGCAAAAATCTTGGAGGAAACAAATCCTTGATCCCCTCTCTTAGGACTCTTGTATTTGTGATTACTAGGAAGCTATGGAAGTAACAACAGCTGAGCTATCCTCTTTTCTGTGGGGATGGTGACTATATTATATATTGCCTTGGCCATTACCTTAATCTCTCCTTGCTAATCATTGTCTATAACACCAGGAACAATTTGCAGTAACTGCATGGTAGCACTGTTTCTTCCCACTATTAGGCCAAACACATTTGGATAGAGTGGTCCGAATACTCCGGTGGGTAGGGCCTGAGGTCCCATTTCTGGGGTTAGTACTGTGCAGTTGGCAGAACTGACGTTCAGTCCTGTTCTTCCTGGGATTGCTTGACTACGTTCTGAAAGGGGTTGTTTTTTGTTGCTTGCTGGCATGAAGCTGATCACCCCATAAGCCTGTTTTGGCTTGTGTTGGTTTGGGGCCTGAGGCTGGCCCCTGCTTCCATTTCGCCAATTAGGGAAAAGTGTGTTCCCTTGTATATCTGTCTTGGATCTGCACTTATTAACCCAATGCTTGCAATGTAGGCACATCCCAGGCTGTTTCCTAGAATCTCTTTGAAATGACTCATTTCCTGCCCTGCAATCTTTTGCAAAATGTCCAGGCTTGCCACACTTGAAACAGGCCTTTTTGTCTCTACTTGCCAAGATGTCTCTCAGGTGGTCCAGAGGGCACAGATGGAGGAGGTCTCTGAAAGTGGGGGCATTTGGGATCATAATATTTGGGCTTCTTCCTTCAGGTCATCCCTGTCTGACTCACAGAATATATAGTGATGGGACATTGCCACAAAGAGCATTTCAATGCAGATTATGAAACACTGCACACCTATGGCCACAGTGTCTGCATTTTGTCATTTCCGGCTACTCTTTTCTGAAATAAAGCCCACTTTAACCAACAAAGCAATAAGTACTGCTTGCCAAATGGAAACGAAAACCATGAGTTTCACACAGAGAAACTTGCCATCAGGTTGTATAGGGCTAAGCTTTTCCTTTGGGACTTTGTAAAAAGGCAGCAGGCAGTACATGCAAACAGTTGTGACAAATTGTTTAATATAACCAGGTATGTCCAAACATTGTAGAAACTAAAGTTTCCCTCATCATATATTCCAAGGATTTCACTTATTTCTTGCCCTATTTTCCTTAATATGACTCACATTTATAAACTGTTGTTCTTAGAACCTGTGCTATAGGTGTTTTGTTCAGGAAGTTGTCTCTGGTGCCAGTGAGTTCAAGGCTAGTCTGCATTTTTCTCTTCTATTAGTCTCAAAGTATCTTGTTTTGTGTTAAGGTTGTTAATCTACTTGATCTAGAGATTTGTGCAGGGTAATAGAAATGGATCTATTTGCAATCTTCTATATGCAGAAATTCAGTTACACCAGTGCCATTTGTTGAAGATGGTTTCTTTCTTTCATTGTGTATTTTAGGTTCTTTATAAAATATTAGGTTTCAATAGGTGTGTGGATTTATGTCTGATCTTCGATTCTTCTCCATTGATCAACCTGTATGTTTTTAATGCCTACAGAATGTTGTTTTTGCTACTATATCTCTGTAGTACACTTTGTACAGTTTGTGCAGGTCATTCTACTATTAAATAAATTATTTTCATGGTGACTCGGAGGCCTTGTGACATTTCTTTCTCTGTAGCATTCTCAGGAGGGTAAGAAGGGTTTTAGGAACTAACCACAGTGATCTCCTGATTTTTGTCATTCAAGGCGAGGATTAACTGACAGAGAAGGTAGGAGATTCCTAGGTTTTGTATGTGCTTAATTGAAAAGAATGAACACTAGATAGATTCAGGAAACACACCTCTTTGCACCTGTTCCTCAGACTCTCCACAACTAAATTACTTATAATGTAATATTGTATAAAACCATTAGTAAAAATAATGCCACACACACACTCACAAACTCACAAACCAGCTAAAACCCAAACATTTTACTACTTATTTCTCTGCATCTTAGCATTATCAATTTATATATGCCTTATTCTTAAATCCTTTAAGTCCTTGCCTCTAAAACCCTCTAAACAATTTGAAAAGAGGCAGGCATCTTAAAGAATGTGCATTTGGGCATATGTGATATTTACAAAACAAGGATAATATTTCATTTACCAATTTTCTTAGAATTTTTCTATTTTATTGAAAATAATTTTTATGCAATATATTTTGATGACTAATTTGTCTTCTTAACTCATTCCTGGTCATCTTCCACCTCAACACCCTTTCTTCATCTAATTAGAAAAACAAAAAGAACCTAAAACATTTTTTAAAAGGAAAACAAAATAATATTTTCCAATTTTTAATTAAGTATTTAATTCATTTACATTTCAAATGCTATCCCAAAAGTCCCCTATACCCTCCCTGCTCCCCTACTCACCCACTCCCACTTCTTGGCCCTGGTGTTTCCCCTGTACTAGGGCAAGACCAAGGGGTCTCTCTTCCCAATGATGCCCGACTAGGCCATCTTCTGCTACATATGCAGCTAGAGACATGAGCTCTCGGGGTACTAGTTAGTTCAAAAAACAAAACAAAACAAAACAAAACAAAACAAAAAACTGATATTGAACAAAATAAACAATCAGAAGAAAAAGCATTAAAAAAAAAAACAACCACAAGAAATACTGTAGATGAAAAATCAAAAACATTCACAACTTTATAGGAACAAGTTGGGCTCCAACTATAGAAAAAAAAAAAAAACAAAACAAAACTGTGAAAACTGATCTATGTTTCCAAATAGGTCTGTGTTCTCTAAAGGCTAGTGACTATAGGACCAATTACTGAGTTTGGGACCAATTTTGTGGGACCAGATATTAACATGTAACCTCAGAATCTACCTCAGTTAGCACATACATACATTCAGTTGATAAATGAGTTCTGTAACAAGTGAGTTAATATTACTATTTGACGTCATATAGGAATTACACTTGTGTAGCTTTGTATCAGGAGCCATTTTGCCTACTGCTGTGAAAGCCTGCCTGTCAAGCAGAGTCAAGGCTGGAGGGATGAATGTTCTGTTATCCTTGGGGTAATGAACTGGGAGGATTCTCAATGAGAATAGATATCTAAAGTATGTCAGCCATTCTCTCTGTCAGATTGTGACTTTGTTTCCCACATTATAGTAAAATAATTATATTGGTTTGTATATGCTTGGCCCAGAGAGTGGAACAGTTTGTTAAATGTTATGGCCCAGTTGGAGTAGGTGTGTCACTGTAGATATGGGCTATAATAGTCTCATTGTAGATGCCTGCAAGCCAGTATTCTATTAGCAGCCTTCTGATGAAGATGTAGAATTGTCAGCTCTGCTTGCACCATGCCTAACTAGATGTTGTCATGCTCTCCTGCTTTTATGATACTGAACTGAACCTCTGAACCTGTAATCCAGACCCAACTAAATGTTGCCTTTTATAAGACTTGCCTTGGTCATGGTGTCTCTTCACAGTAGTAAAACCCTAACTAATATAGATAAAACCAATGAGAACTAAATTCAGGCTTGTCATAGTAATCACTGGACAGCAATTGGATTTCTAACCTTTGTCTCAGAGTCTTCCTTTCTATCTATCATGTAATCATCTTCACTCCATCCTCAGAGGACTGATCATCTTTGCACATGCATGAACAATGCAGATATTCATTCTGATATTAATACCTCTTATATTCAAAGAGCTTGGAACTCCTACTAGACTATAGAAACACATAAGAAAATACCTAGAAGTCACTTAAGACTTAAGACAGTGAAAGGTCTTTGAGTTTTCCCAGAAGTTGGTGGGATTTTACAGATCAAATTCATATTATACTTTATCCCCAGCTATTAAGTTCTAGTCTTTCTTAGAATCCAGAGATATTTTCATCATGCATTATCAAGGTTTCCCTTTTCTTCATTTTTATTAAGGAAGGAATATTATCAATGGATATGGTCCTGGTGAAGAGATTGATAAAGTATGTGGTACTCTAGGAGCATTCTAAATCAGCATCACATGATTCATAGATGTCCTTTTATACAGTAGATAAAAGCACTAAAATGGACTATCCAAATGATTGCATCTGAGCAAGTCTTCAAGCTAAAGTCTCTGAGCCATCTCAGTCCCAGGGCAGCTTGCTGCTCCTCCAGAGTTTCTGTCCCACTCAGGATGTGATTTTACCACTGTGTCTTACACAATAATAGACTGCAGAGTCCTCAGATGTCAGTCTGCTGAGCTTGACATAGGCTGTTCTGCAGGATTTGTTTACAGTCAATGTGGCCTTGATCTTGAACTTTTCACTGTAGTCAGTGCTACAATAGTAATTATCAATATATCCAATCCTTTCATGGCCTTTTCCATGACTCTGCTTTACCCAGTGCATAGTGTAGTTACTGAATGTGTATCCAGAAGCCTTGCAGGACATCATTACTGAGGCCCCAGATCTCACCAGCTCAGTCCCTGACTCCTGCCATTGGACCTAGAAGTAGACACCTCTGGAGAGAAAAACAGAGTAGATGTCATATTCACCTGAGTGAATGGCCAGACCTCAAGCATGCTCCTGTGAGCCCCTATTGCTGTTGCCACCAAGAAGAAGATTATATAGCTCCATCTCATGGTGAGGTCCTGTGTACTCAGTGACTTTAAAGAAGATAGTGATATCATGTTTTTGTGGAGTATAGCTAATCCTATATTTACTACCATAGACTCACAGGATTTGCATATTCATGAGCAGGGTACATCTTAGATAAGGATCTATTCCTGATGGAGAAGAAGGGACACCTGAGTCAGTTGTCAGGATGCTGAGGCCCAAGTTCTAATACTATCTGAGGAAATTCTTCCCAGACACCTTTTCTGAACCTTGAGCAGAGACTGTGGATGAAATATCAGGGAGTATGCAAATAAAATATTTGCAGTCTGTGACAGTGTCCCCACAAGTGACACAGTTAACAGTTGCATTTAAGGTGGTTACAAGAATGACAATAGTGATAGTGAATTTCAAAAACAGCTAAAGTTTTAGACTTTACTGTCTCCTATCCATACTGCAATTAACATTTGACTTTCCAACATGCCCCTGCAACTATTTTGCTAGCAGGGCTCAGATGCAGGGAGAAATGGCTCTTGTTTATCTGGAGATGATGACTGATGTCTTAGACTCTGAATTTAAGTTGTTTCTACATTATCATTAGTGACTATCTAAAACTCACTTGCTTTCCTAGTGGTAGTTGTATCTACCTCTAAAAGTTCTCATTAGTAATAATGTGTAAAGAATAGTGATCTGGGATTTGTTGCCTTCATGATTCTGTACCTGGGTAAGAGCACCTGAGTACAGAAGGACAGCAATGAGTCTTCAGCATCACCCTAAGTATCCATGTATGAATTCCTGGGGCAAACACACACAGGAGTCAATATTAATAGGAAGAACCACCGTAGTAATCAAAAAAGTGAACAGTTCAAAAAATTCACACTCAAAGGGAAGCAGAAATTGGGGTAATGTAATCTGCAGCTCTGTCTGGTTTGCAATCTGCATGTGAACATGTTTAATGCGATGAAAGGAGAGAGGAAATCTCACTGACCATAGTAATAATGGGTGGACATGTGTGTGCTTAGAAAGTTTTACCCCTCCCTGTGCACTTTTCCAACTCAGGATCCTCTTGTTCCTGTACAGGATGTGTGTTATTTAAGATTTACAGGATTTGATATTTTCACTAATGAAGGATAAATTTTAAATATGTTTCAGGGATGAGAGAAACCAATAGCACTACATTGGAATATGTGATCATGTGTATTTAATTACTTATTTACTGAGTGTGTGATGCAACGTTTCTGCTCCAACGTTATTGACCCAATTTTGGTAGACAAATAATCTCACCCTAGCATATTAATGTGGGTATAAGAATATAGGTTTACATTGCCTATCCTAGTTCTGATTTAAAACACCCAGACTTATATTTATTAATTACATGTTTAAGCCTTATCTTACTCTTGTTTCCAACTAGCACATATAAATTTAAATAGTCCATCCATATTAATCTATGTTCTGTCAAATAATTTATTTACCTCTCCTTCAGTTCTATCCTGCTTCTTCTTATACATTTGTCTGACACCATCTGCTCCTGACTCTTTTCCAGAGTTTCTATCTCTCCCCACATGTCCTGCCTATTCTCTTCTTTGATATGGGCCATCAGCTTTTTTTAGTCCAGTGAGGAGTTGGGTGATGGGGTGTTTACATAATATGTTTAGGGTTATGAATTACAATGCCAAAGTCTGGTCTGGACTCATCATTCTGCTGTGCAGAAATCAGTGTTGGAACGATACAAACATAAACATTTTTATTGGTTATTTTGTTTATGTATATTTCAAATGGTATCCCCCTCCGAGTTCGAAAAACTTGAAAACCCTCCACTCTACCCCCTCTCCCTGCCTCCATGAGGGTGCTCCCCCACATACCCACCCACTCCTGCTGCACCACCCTTTCATTCCCCTGCCCTGGAGTATCAAGCCTTCACAGGACCCAGGGCTTCTCCTCCTATTCATGCCAGACAAGGCCATCCTCTACCACATATACACCTGTAGCCATGGGTCCCTCCATGTATATTCTTTGGTTGGTGGTTTAGTCCCTGAGAGCTCTGGGGTGTCTGGTTGGTTGATATTGTTCCCTCCAATATGGTTGCAAACCCCTTTAGCAACTTCAGGAACAACAATATGAACCAACCAGTACCCCCCAGAGCTCTCAGGGACTAAACCACCAACGAAAGTGTAGATTTGGAGGGACTAATGTCTCCACCTGCATATGTAGCTGAAGATGCCCTTGTTGGTCATCAATGGGAGGAGAGGCTCTTGATCCTGTGAAGACTCTATGGCCCCAGTGTAGAGTAATGCCAGGGCCAGGAAGCAGGAGTGGGTGGGTGGGTGAGCAGAGGGTGGGGGCAGGGGATAGGGGGTTTGTGGAGGGGAAACCTGGAAAGGAAATAACATTTGAAATGTACATAAGGAGAATATCTAATAAAAAAGAATGGGTAAACTTGCAATCTTCTATACATAGACTGCCATTTGTACCATCGCCATTTGTTGAAATTGCTGTTTTATTTTCCATTGGATGGTTTTAGCTTCTTTGTCAAAGATAAAGTGAACATATGTATTTTGGTTCATTTCTGGGACTTCAAATCTGTTCTTTTGATCTATTTGCCTGTCTCTGTACCAACACAAGTTTTATCACTATTTCTCTATAGTATAGCTTAAGGTCAAGGATGGCAATTCTCCCAGAAGTTCTTTTTTTGTTGAGAATAGTTTTTGCAATCCTGCATTTTTTGTTATTCCAGATAAATTTGAGAATTGCTCTTTCTAACTCTATGAAGAACTGAGTTAGAATTTGATGGGGACTGTATTGACCCTGTTGATTGCTTTTTGCAAGATGGCCATTTTTACTATATTAATGTTGCCAATCCATGAGCATGAGGCATCTTTCCATCTTTTGAGGTCTTCTTTGATTTCTTTCTTCAGGCATTAGAAGATCTTTCACTTGATTGATTAGAGTCACCCCAAGATATTTTATATTCTTTGCAACTATTGTGAAGTGTGTCATTTCCCTAATTTCTTTCTCAGCCCTTTTATCTTTTGGGTACAGGAAGACTACTAATGTGTTAGAGTTAATTTTGTATCTAAACAGTTGGCTGAAGTTGCTTATCAGCTGAAGGAGCTGTCTGGTAGAATTTATGGGGTCACTCATGTATAGTATTGTACTGGCTAATTTTGTGTCAACTTGACACAGCTGGCGTTGTCACAGAGAAAGGAGCTTCAGTCGAGGAAATGCCTCCATGAGCTCCAACTGTAAGGCATTTTCTCAATTTGTGATCAAGGGGGAAAGGCCCCTTGTGGGTGGTGCCATCCCTGGGCTGGTAGTCTTTGGTTCTATAAGAGAGCAGGCTGAGCAAGCCAGGGGAGGCAAGCCAGTAAAGAACATCCCTCCATGGCTTCTGCATCAGCTCCTGCTTTCTGACCTGCTTGAGTTCCAGTCCTGACTTCCTTTGGTGATGAACAGCAATGTGGAAGTGTAAGCTGAATAAACCCTTTCCTCCCCAACTTGCTTCTTGGTCATGATGTTTGTGCAGGAATAGAAACCCTGACTAAGACAAGTATCATATCATCTGTAAATAGTGATACCCTGACTTCTTCCCTCCCAATTTGTATCCCTTTGATTTCTGTTTGTTGTCCAATTGCTCTGGGTAGAAATTCAGGTACTTTATTGAATAGGCAGGGAAACAGTGGAGAGCTTTATCTGGTTCCTGATTTTAATGGGATTGCTTTGAGCTTCTTTCCATTTAATTTGATGTTGGTTATTGATTTCCTGTATGTTGTTTTTATTATATGTAGGTATGAACCTTGAATTTCTGAACTCTCCAATACTTTAAGCATGATTAGGTGATGTATTTTTTCAAAGACTTTTTCACCATCTACTGAGATGATCATAATGTTTCTTTGAGTTTGTTTATAGAGCAGATTATGTTGATGAGTTTCTGTACATTGAACCATCTCTGGATTCTTGGAATCATCTCTGAATTCCTACTTGATCCTGATGGATTATCATTTTGATGTGTTCTTGCCTTCGGCTTGCAAGAACTTTAGTGAGCATTTTTGCTTCGATATTCATAAGGAAAATTGGTCTGCAGTTCTCCATTTTTGTTGGGTCTTTTTGTGTTTTAGGTATCAGTATAATGTGCTCTTCCCCCAGCCTTGAGCAGGCTGGCTCAGACCTCACTTGCCACAGATGGGTAGCCCACCTAAGGTGGAGTCTTCAGACCTAGGTAAAGTCTATTGTCCTGTCACATCTGCAGCTTTCCTCTGTGCCACTACCTGCTGAGAGGCTTAACCTGTTCTCCTGACATTATCCTGACAAAGCAATGAGATCCTGGTGTGGTGGGGGGTGAGTCTGTTGTGTGGCATTTCATCTCAACCTTACCTCCTCTCCTTGCCTCCTGGAATTATTTTTTAAAGCCAAAACATTATTACAGATCTACCCAGGTGTTCTTCAAAATAAAGTTTAAACAAGATTTATGAAAGGTCTATTAGGTTGTAGGACTTATAGAGGCATTACAGGCTGGCCTGCCTACTCCATATAGAATTACTATAGATTTGGAAGGTTGTACTTTCCTTTTCATCCTGATAATTGTAAAGGTTTTCTTCCAGTGAACTTGTGATCATTGGAAAGTTTTACCTCTAGGTATGGCTAATAGTCTTACATTATGTAAGATTTTTTTTTTGTCTCTGCTTCAATATAAGAAACTAGGACTTTGAATCTTTCAGTGTATATTGTTTCTTATATGGAAAGTATTTTATTAGCTAATGCCTCTGAAGGGAACTTTACTTCAAATCTTTGCCCTTACACAATGAGCTTTAAAGTTTTGTGGGAGTAGCTATTGCTCCAGAAAAGATTCAAAGGCAATATATTTTTAATATTTAGGGTCTTAGTTATATCCTAAAAAAATTGTGGTACAAAAAATTTAAAAAAGAAAAGATAGTTTACTTACTTCAAATTATTTTCAAAAGCTTCCAGGAGACATTAATTGGCTAAGACTTCACCTTAAGCTCACCACAGGAGGACTTAAGCCATTGTTGGATGTTATCAATGCAAATTAACTGGTGAAAAACAAAAGACTGCAGAAAGTATAGGAAGCTTGTATAATCAATTGTAATCAATTGTAATCAATGATAATAAAATATTAGCTATGTATTCTAGTTATTGTTACTCAATGTGCCCACAGCAATTCTTTGGCAAAGGGGAACATTAATGTAGAATCATCTTTCTTCATCTCCAAGTAAAGTTTCAACATTCTATTATGATGCTGTTGTGGTGTTAAAGGATTGTAAGATAAAATTATGATATATCTTATATCTTAAAAAACTAACAAGGCATCTATTCCTTGTTTTGAACAGCAATAAAATTGGTTATTGCAGAACATTGATATTTGGCCTATTGCTTGGCAAACTGATTAGGTAAAATTGATTATCATTATCCAAAAGATAAGTTGTTAAAATTGCTTCTATGCATGTTTTTGTATTTTTTGTAAATTTATGCATGCATGCATCGCATAAAGAATACATCTTCTGTTCTTAAAAACAGCCCTTCTATGAGAGAAAAGTATATGTGACTGGATCACATGCTTATTCTTTTGAGTTTCCTCCTGATTTAGCACAAATAATTGAATTGTGTGCTGTAGCCAATGTGTTGAAATGTTGAAAAATCAAGCTTTAATTTGTATACTGAAAGCCTATATATATATATATATATATATATATATATATATATATATATATACACATATATAATATCTTGAAACTGTTCCTTTTTTAGATACTGTTAATTCTAAAATTTGCAATTGTGTATGCATATACAACTCAAGTTATGTGACATTATAGACCTTACACAAGAAAAGTTTGCCATCTTTACATCATCAAAATATTAATGGCTTGAGATAATAATTTGGTATTTTTAGAGAATGTACATGTCAAATTGTAAAGACTTTTTCCCACGTCCCCAGTTTCTACCTGTTCCACATAATGGTGTTGAAAGACCCACAATGTGAGGACTCCCCCACGTTCTGATTCAGGAGAGGTGACACCCTAAATCACTCACGAGAAATGGTCTTGCTGCAAACTGCAAGAGGACTTTTATTCAAGAGTGCTCTCGGGCCCACAGTACATACACCACGCAGGGATAGAGGACCATGGCGCCCCGAGTAGCTGGGTAAGGGGGTATTTAAAGGAAGATACCACAACTCAAGGAGGTGGGGAGGGGCGTTGTTAGAAAATACCAAAGATACCACTTAAGAGTCACAAGGAAGTACAAAGTCACAAGAGTCACAAGGAATACCTGGTAACTGTGCGGGTTGTTTTTCAAGACAGTTTCTAAGAGCCCCTAACAATAGCACATTTGCATAGCAGGTTCTAGCAATGGTCATGGTGAGTCAGGGTGACTTTCTTTGAATGAACACTCCTTGAACCCAGGAAGCTGGTGGGTGGAGGAATGTCACTATGTGTTTTATGATTAGCATGCCTTGGAGCATTGAGTCAGAGGTCACATTATCAAGCCTGGGCCTAAAGGCCTAGAATTTTCCTTTTATGTTATACTTTTTCAGTGTTAAGCTGAAAGGAAATAAAACTTGAGACCTGTGGTTCATGTAATGTATGTCAAATAGCCCAAAGAGTTGTTTGTGAGCTTTGAAACCTGGGGCTGAGAACATAGCAGAACAGGCCAGGACATGCCCGGGCAGGCCCGTTGTTAAGACATTCCTGAGGCTGCTTAGTCATAAAGATAAAGAGAATGACATTCTGGACATGCCAGACTGGCCTGGCACCTCCCTATCTCCCGCCCTTCTGACCTAAGTTAAATGTTAACAGGCTGCTGATGTTTAAATGGACCAATCATGTGAAACCGTGCCAATTCCTCCCGCAGCCCCAGCCCCAGCCCCTTTTCTATAAAGAACCCTAGCTTCCAAGCCTCGTGGTCAACACCTCTGTCTCCTGCGGAAGATACATGTCAGCCTGGAGCTCTGTCATTAAACTACCTCATGCTTTTACATCAAGATGGTCGTCTGTTCGTGATTCTTGGGTGCACGCTGAATCAGGAGTTGAGTGGGGGTTTCCCACTAGGTTCTTTCAAAGCCTCAAGGACTTATACTTAATCAGTTATTACAAATGGATTCTCATATTTCTGATTTTAGAAAAATAAAATATGCACATGTGACTATTGATTCCTTTTCAGGCTTTCTAGTTGCAACTGCTTTAACAGGAAAAGCAACTAAAAATGTAGTCATTGTCTATGTTAAATTTTTTTTTAATACGAGGTGTTCCAAATCAGATTTAAACAGATATTGGAACTGGCTATTACAGTCAAGCATTTGAGATGTTTTTTCAACAATTTAATGTTACCCATGTTACTGAGTTTTATTTTATTTTTTTTTTTAATTCTCAAGGTCAAGGTATTGTAAAATTTTAAAAACTATATCTTCTTAAAAACAAAAAAGGGGGAATTATATCCTCATGCACATTATTTAAATGAAACTTTTTATTTTTAAATTTTAAAATTTGGATGACAAAGAGCTCCATGCTGAGTGCCTTATAATATCCTACAACTAGGCATAAACATGTCTAGGTGAGATGAAACGATCCGCTTATTGGCATATGTCATAATCCTGATCAGATATTCAATATGGGGAAGAGAGCATGTTTGTGTTTTCTCCACAGTGTGCTGCAGAAGCTTGCTAGCTGCCAGAGTGATTGGTGTGACAAGCTGACACAAAAGGAAAATGCTGGCCTGTGATCTTGCTGAGTGCCCTGACAATGGTGACAGGAAAGCTGTACTGAGTATATGTTCTTGACCCACCTTTGCTTGTCTATGTCTCAGATTAGACAAGCTAAGATGTCATGCTTCAAGATTTTAAAACTTGTGGGACAGAGAACATAAACCACAAAAGATTCAAGAATATCGACTTAATCCCATGTATTCTATCGGACCACCATGAACTAAGGCTACTTCAATAGCAACAACAACAGAAATACCTTTCGCACATAGAAGATGAACAACTCTCTAGTCACCGATAAATTGGTCAGGGAACATATAAAGAAAGAAACAGAAGACTTTTTTAGAATTCAATGAAAGTGAAGGCACAACATATCCAAATTCATGGGACACAATGTAAGCAGTGCTAAAAAGAAAACTCATGGTTATTTTTGAGAAGTTACCATGAGTTGATGAGAAGAGGTATATTCTTTTGTTTTAGGGTGAAATGTTAAGTCCATTTGGTTCATAACTTCTATTAGTTTCCCTGACTCTCTGTTTAGTTTCTCTTTCCATGATCTGTCCACTGGTGAGAGTGAGGTATTGAAATATCCTACTATTATAGTGTGATCTTGAATGTGTGCTTTGAGATCCAGATATGTTTCTTTTACAAATGCTATTGTCCTTGCATTTGGAGCATAGATGTTCAGAATAAGGAGTTCATCTTCATGAGTTTTTCCTTTGATGAGAATGTAGTGTCTTCCCCATATTTTTTGATAACTTTTGGTTGAAAGACTTTTTTGTTGGATATTATAATGGCTACTCCAGTTTGTCTCTTGAGACCATTTGCTTGGAAACTTTTTTCCAGCTTTTTACTGTGAGGAAGTATCTACCTTGGTCATTGAAGTGTGTTTCCTGTATTCAGAAAATTGCTGGATCCTATTTATGTACCCAGATTATTAGCCTATGTCTTTTTATTAGAAAATTGTGTCCACTGATGTTGAGAGATATGAGATATCAATGATTGCTGGTTCTTGTTATTTCTGTTGTTAGGGATGGAACTGTGATTGTGTGTTTCTATTCTTTTGGGTTTGTTGTGAAAAGATTAATTTCTTGTTTTTCCTTGTGTGAAGTTTCCTGCCTTATTTTGGACTTTTATTTCTATTATCCTCTATAGGGCTAGATTACTAGAAAGATATTGTTTAAATTTGGTGGTGTCTTGGAATAGCTTGGTTTCTCCATCTATGGTAATTGAGGGTTTTGCTGGGTATAGTAGCCTGGGCTGGCATTGTGTTCTCTTAGGGTCTGTATGACATCTGCCCAGGATCTTCTGTCCTTTAGAATCTCTTTTGAGAAGTCTGATGTAATTCTGATAGGTCTACCTGTATAAGTTCCTTGACCCTTTTCCCTTACTGCTTTCAATATTCTTTCTTTGTTCTGTGCATTTGGTGTTTTAATTATTATGTACCTTGAGGAATTTATTTTCTGGTCCCATTTATTCATTGTTCTGAGGCTCCTTGTATGTTTATGGTCATTTCTTACTTTAGGTTAGAGAAGTGTTCTTCTATAATTTTGTTGAAATTGTTTGCTGGCTATTTGAATTGGGAATCTTCACTCTCTTCTATACCCATTATTCTCAGGTTCAGTCTTTTCACTGTGTCCAGGATTTCTTGAATGTTTTGAGATAGGAGCTCTTTATATTTCCCTTGACTTTTGTATTGATGCCTTCTATGGCATTTTCTAACACTGAAATTCTCTCTTCTACCTCTTGTATTCTGTTGATGATGCTTGCATCTATGACTCCTGATCTCTTCTAGGTTTTCTCACTCCAGGGTTGTATCTCTTTTTTTATTTCTTTAATGTTTCTATTTCCATGTTTAGATCCTGGATGGTTTTGTTCAATTCCTTCACCTGTTTGACTGTGTTCTCCTGTATTTCTTTGAGGGATTTAAGTGTTTCCTCTTTAAGGGTTTCTACTTGTTTGCTTGTGTTCTCCTGTATTTCTTTAAGGGAGGTTTTGTTTTTGTTTTGTTTGTTTGTTTTGTTTGTTTGTTTTTCCGTCTTAAAGTCATCTATCATCTACATGAAATGATAATTTAGATCTGAATCTTATTTTATGTGTATTGGGGTGCCTAAGACTTGTTTTAGTGGGAGTACTGTGTTCTGATGTTGCCAAATTATTGCCCGCGCTTTTGTTCCACCGGCAAGAACATGCTCAGGACAACCAGAATCTTCTGCGGCAAAAGCTTTATTGCTTACATCTTCAGGAGCAAGAGAGAAAATGGTGAAACCCCGTCCCTTTTAAGGAGAATTATCCTCAGCCTAGGACGTGTTGCTCCCTGATTGGCTGCAGCCCATTGGCCGAGTTGTCGTCTCCGGGAAGGCAGAGCACATGGAGTGGAGAACTACCCTTGGCACATGCGCAGATTATTTGTTTACCATTTAGAACACAGGATGTCAGCGCCATCTTGTAACAGCGAATGTGAGGGCGGCTCCCCACACCAAATAAAATTGGTTTTTGTTGTTTGTTTGCCTCTTGCCAAGTGGTTATCTCTGGTATTATCTGACTCCATGTCTCTGACTGGAGCCTTATCTTTCTGTGAGCCTATGATGCTGTGATTCTGGATGTATCAGAATACCTGGGGAATCAAGCTGCACCTGGGATGTGGGCTGTGTAGGTAGGGATCGACAGTCTAGGCTCTGTTCACAGAAGTGGTGGGAAACTGTATTCATTCTGGTCTCTGCCCAGGCAGGGAATCTGTGTTCAAGGGTCACAGGGTTCCCTGTACACTGGGCATTGGGGTGGGTTTTGGGGTCTCACTTGTGCTCCAGTATGTGTCAGAATACCTGGGAAGTCAAGCTGTAACTGGAGTGTGGGCTGTGGGGTTACAAATCCAGAGCCAAATCTTTGCTCCCAGCAGAGGAGGAAACCAGAAGGAGCAGAGGTCTCTGGATGGGCAGGAAATCTCTACAAACATTATCTTTACACAGTGCACAAAAAGCTCACCCCAACTCAGGAGTATGTGAAACAAGTTTACTAATTGAACGCTCCTTTTTTCTGCATCTTACATTCAAGGATTTTCAGATGTGCATGGAGTAGTTCTGGATCTCAGTTTGAACGTCTGAGTACAAGTGTTTAAAGTTTTTTTTTATGTATTCCCTAAATTTGTTCAAACAATGTTATATAAATATAGTTGTTCAGCATTTTGCCAATGAGGTCTTAAAAACTAGATAATATTGTGAAAAAATTGGAGCATCTCACTCAAAAATTTAACTGAGTGGCTTTTTCCCTTACTTTTTATTCTTTAATCTTTTTATTTTTACATTCCAGTCTCTATCCCCCCTACCAGTCCACCCTCCAAACATTCCCCATCCCATTGCTCATCCCCTGTCTCCAGGAGGATGTGGCCATATCACCACACCCAGACCCCATCCACACTCTCACCCTAACAGAACTCCCTACTCCCTTGCACCACAAGTCTCTTAGGTGTATCTTCTTTCACTAGGGCCAGACCAGGTAGTCTTCTGCTGTGTATGTGTAAGGGGCCTCATATAGGATAGTGTATGCAGGTAGTTCAGTGTCCAAGATATCTCAGGGGTCTAGATAAGTTGAGTATCTTGTCTTCCTAAGGGGTCATCCTCCTCCTCCTCTTCTCTCAGGTTTTCCTTAATTCAACCACAGGGCTCACCAATTTCTGTCCATTGGTTGTGTGTAACTATCTGCATCTGACTATTTAAGGTGCTTATTGAGCCTCTCAGAGGACAGCCATGCTACTCTTCTGTCTGTAAGCACACCATAGCATCAGCAATAGTATCAGGCCTTGGAGCCTCCCCTTGAGCTTCATCTCAGTTTGGGCCAGTCACTGAATTTCCTTTCCCTCAGGTTCTTCTCCATTCTTGATCATGCAGTTCTTTTAGACAGGAGGAAGTCTGCGACACAATTTTTTCCTGTGGGATAGCAAGTCAATCCCTCTACTTGATGCCCTATCTTTCTACTGGAGAATGACTCCATAAGGTCCCTCTCCCCACTCTTGGGCATTTCACCTAAGGTCCCTCCCTATAGTGTTCAAAATTCCAGACCTCAGAAATACTCATGATTAGAGTTTATTTAGTGTATTTCAAGTCAGTGAGTGATGTAGGCATAACTAGCTTTCCCTTTTTATCACAGTGACATGTGAAAGAAAAAGTTCTGCAGTGGAAAAAATTGTTATTTAAAATGGTATCATCAATTAACCCTTCAGAAATTCTCAAGCTCTTGGACTTAAAATGATAGTGCTATTTTTTGTTTATGTGAGAAAACACGTTCAATGTCAATGGTATGAGAAATGGATTAAAGATATGCACCGGGTATAGCTCTAAACTGATATACATTTACATGACATAGAAAATCTGCTATTATAGGCGAGATCTAATCTCATGAGATGTAAATATAACCCAGCCATTAGTATTTGAGTTTGAAAGGAGGGAAAGAAAGGGAATCCCTAACAAGTAATCATTATCAATCTCAGAATTCTCCATAATAACCTGAAATTCTATATACAACATTGGTGTTGATTCTTAATCAGATAATGAATTATTCTGCGAGTCAATCTGAAAATTAGGATGAATATGGGACATAAACCTTGAACATCAAACAAGATTGAACGACAGAACAATGATTAAACTAATACTACATAAGGCCCAGAGCATTGTGAACAGATAAAATGGCCTTGGAATCCAGGAAGTTGTAGTAAACTGCATAAATGCATGTGCAAACGGTAGGTATATGGTGTTGGTCTGAGGATTCTGAACCACTACAAATATAGGCTTTAATTAGTTACTTTCTTCTTATGTCTTATCCCAAGTCACAAAAATCACACAATGCTTGATATTACAAATTTGATTTCAAACCTTTATTAGGCACAAAAGATGAATGATGAAAACCAGAATTTAATGAAATCCAGATGAAGAAAATTTTTAGCTTCTCATTCTCCTCTTTCCTTGAACTGAGGGCTGCACATGGCACTGGAGGACACCTTGGAACCAGGTCATCAACACTTGACCAGAAGGCCTCATCTGCTCAGCGGTGTGGATGGAACACCAAGGCCTGTGCTCCCAATTCATGATCATATTTTCCATCTGAAAAAAAAATCTCTGACAGAGGAAGAACTTACAGATAGATTTACTTATGCTGTTGATAGTGATGCTGATGACTAGGTGTTTAACACCTCATGTTTGAAACTCTGTAGATTTCTTTTAAATGGATATGCAAGTGATGTTTGACCTTTCAAAAAGGTTCATATGTCATGAATGATATATATATATATATATATATATATATATATAATGAATGATATATATGTACATATATATATACAAATATATACATATATATGTATATGTGTGTGTGTGTGTAATATTAATTAACAATAGATATCTTCTTGTAATGGTTTTATTTATATAACTGTGCTCCAATGTGTCTATAAAAGTGTGAACTCCTCTCTGAAATGGAGGACTGTTCACCTTGCTCCAGATCCTCACCAGCATTAGCTATCACTTGTGATTTTGATCTTAGCCATTCTGATGGAACCCCAAACTCATTTTGATTTGCATTTCACTGTTGGCTAAGGAAGGTGAACATTCCTTTAAGTGCCTCTCTCCATTAGTGATTCCTTTTTTGAGAATTCTGTTTAGACCTAAAACCTATTTTAAAATTAGATTGTTCTGTTGACGTCTAGATTCTTGAGTACTTGTCTGGATATCAGACTTCTCTCAGATATGGAGTTGGTAAAAAAATCCTTTCCCATTATGTAGGCTCCTTTTTTGTCCTAATGATGATGTTCCTTTCCTTACAAAATATTCTCAGTTTTCATTAAGTTTCATATATTCATGGTGCTATTAGTATCTATGCAATTGCTGTTCTGTTCAGGATGATATGTCCTGTGCCAATGAGTTCTAATTTATTCTCCAGATTCTCTTATTAAGAGATATCTGCTTTCATATTAAGTTTTTTGATACAGTTATCTTGAGGATTGTTCATAGGAACAATTATGGATATATTTGCACATGAAGACATGTAGTTAGACCAGCATGCTTATTTTTATTCATTGTGAATTTGTTGCTTCATTATAAAAAACAAAGTGTGCATAAATGTGTGGAATTAAAACTGGAATTTGATTCAATTCTGCATATAAACCTTTCATATTTTAGTTGAGTATCCTTCTGGTTTTATTACTATAACTCTGTATTATACTCTGAAATAATGGAAGCTGATATCTCTAGATGTTCCTTTATTACACATAATATTTTTGGCTGTCCAGGATTTTATTTGTTTTCTATATGACATTGACTGTTGTCATTTCAAGATCTGTAAAATTTTGATGAATATGGCAATGATTCTATATGTTGCTTTAAGGAGAAGGGCAATTTTTATTATGTTACCAATTCAACAGAAGGTCAGATACCTCTAACTTTTGATGTCTTCTAATTTTTATTCAATGAAATGAAGTTCTGGTCATACAGGTGTTTCACTAGCGTGTCTTAAATTTCCAATTGAGGAGTGTATTCAACTATGAGGTGAACAGTCTTCCTGGTGACTGAGAGGACATTCAAATTTTATCATTTATATTTCTGTAGCATTTCCAGGGTAGTGACATAGATTTTAGGAAATAGCACCAGTAACTTGCTTCAGATTTTGTGTCCTTTAATACAAGGATTAATGAACAGAGGAGATGGCTTTCAGGCTTTCAAAGGGGTTAAAGGACAAAAAAACCACTCTGTAGACTAAGTAAACATCCCGCTCTAAACCTGATCCTCAAGTTCTTCACAACTAATTTATTTATATGTTTTGCTTTCAATGACACATGACGACAAATATTTATAAATATTATTGATGATATTGACATTAACATTGTAGAGGAAATGAGAGCCTTGATCTCACAGAGAAGTACTAAAAACCCCGGAATTTTAGTCTTGCAGAGATGTCTTCTCAAGTAAGGAGATAAAATCAAATAACTCCTCTCGATCCAGAAAACTGAAAGTGGAGGTTCTTAACAAACTGTTGATCCTTTTGCTGTCTGTATGGACAGAACATATACTAATTCCTCAGAATGATTATCTCACAGTCTTCATCATTACTTTACCATTCATCCTTCAGGTAGTTGTCACATGTACTTTATGGCCTGCTGACCTGTACGCTGTTGAATAGAGGTCATACTAGAACTAGTCTTTAGCAAAAGAACCTACCCTTATGGTCACAAGAACTTCATGAATTTTTTTCTATATGGTCATACCTTAAGGTTCATTGAGTAAATGAATTTGGAATGGCTAGGGAAATTATTGTTGCCTGGAGACTGTTTTCCAAATTCTTTTTTGTTAAAAAGTAGCATAAACAAACTGCCTGTGATTAGACTCCCTGAAGTCTGATCCAGGTAGACAAAGTCAATCTGAACCACATGTTCATTCTCATCTATGTACATTGTTTCTTTCCCTCTATTACATGTGCAGGGACACCTGCAAGTGATTAAATGTATCCTAATAAAAATTATTCTGTGTACTTAGAGATTAATGATAGAAAAATTCATTACTGAAAATACAGAAAGAGAGAGAGAGAGAGAGAAAGAGAGAGAGAGAGATTAAGATGGACTAAAATCCAAACATGTTACTTATGTATTTCACTACCCCTTAACATTACTCATTTTACCTATTCCTCATCATTAAATCCTTTAATTCATGGCTTCTGGATATCCTTTGAACAATTTAAATAAAGGCATAAGACTTAGAGACTGGGCAATTGAGCATGTAAAAGATTTATACAGGAAATATAATATCAGAATGCTATATTTATTGATATTTTACATTTTTTTCTATTTTTATTAAAGATAGATTTTTTTCAAGCAATATATTCTGATTAATGATTTCAATTCTGCAACACCTTCCTGATCTTCTCCCAGCACAACTCTGTTCTTTATCTAATTAGATAACAAACAGAATCTAAAAGTAATAAAATGGAAAAGCAAACAAATGGAATAGGACAAAATAAAGAAACAGAAGAAAGGTCACCAAAAACAAAGAACAAGAAACACATGTGAATGCAGAGATACGTGTTCACAAATACTCTATATAACAAAGTTGAGGGACAGGTATGAAATGGACTACAACAGTTACTAATGTATCAGTATAAGTCCACATTCTAAAATGCTAGTGACTGTAGGGATGATTACTGAGTCTTGAAAGGAAGAGAATATTAAGCAAACAGTTATGTATAATCTGAAAACTTACATGAATTAACAGGTACATACACTGTGTTTTTAAATGAGTTTCATGAAAAATGGTTTAGTAATATTTTGACCAACTTACAGGAATTATTTTTATTTGACTTTACATTGTGATGTAGTTATTTCTCATATTCTACGAGACTGGAACTTCTCCTGGAATGCACAGCCAGATTTGACAACACACCTGAAGTTACTTTGTACTTAAGACTATGAAAGGAGTGTTTGTTTGCCCAGATGTTAGTTACGTAGGTCTTATATGTCTAATTCACATTGTACATTATTCCCAACAATTTCAAAACATTTTCTGGTCTCCTGGAATCCAGTGATGTTTTTATCATGCATCACCATACGTTTCCTTTTTGATTGTTGGTGGAGTAAAAGACATGTCAGTGGAGGTGGTCACTGGTGAAGAGATTGCCAGGGTACAGTGTGGTGTACCATTAACCTAATTCAGCTTCACTTAATTCCTAGATGTCCTTTTCAGAAAGATGACAGAGGCACTCTAGGACTATGGGGAGAAGTTCGAAAATGGACACTCAAAATAACTATTTCTGAATAATTGTAAGCTTAGTCTTTCTGTAATCTCAGTGGGAATGCAGCTTGATGCTCCCGCAGAGTTTCTGACACACTCAGGATGTGGTTATAACACTGTGTCTTGCACAGTAATAGACCGCAGAGTCCTCAGATGTGAGGCTGCTGAGTTCCATGTAGGCTGTGCTCGAGGATGTGTTTGCAGTCAATGTGGCCTTGCCCTTGAAGTTTTCACTGTACTCAGTAGCATCACTGTACATAGTAAAAGATCCTATCCATTCCAGGCCATGTCCAGGTCTTTGCTTCACCCAGTGCATAGCACTGGCCATGAAGGCAAAGTAAGAATCCTTGCAGGACAACTTCACTGAGGACCCAGGTCTCACCAACTCAGCTCCAGACTGCTGCAGCTCACGCTGTGAGTGGACTCCTGTGGAGAGAAAGGCAGAGTGTATATCAGTGACATCCCAGGCCATTTATCTTCTTCAGATTTGGAACTGGCAAGCCTCTTACCTGCAGTTCCTGACAGGAGGAAGAGAAAGACCCAGATCCATTCCATGGTTAGAGTCAGTGTGTTCAGGGACTGTGGAGAGGACACTGATCATGGGTTGTTTTCAGTGTGTGGACATCCCTGAATTTACTGCCATAGACTCAGGTGATTTGCATATTAATGAGCAAAGGACTTCTAACATAAGAACCTAGTCCATCTAGAGAAGAATTGGAGGGGAAGGAATGAAAAGACACATGGGTCAGGCAGCAGAATGCTCAAGTCCAAATCCAATTCCTCTCTGAGGAAATGCATCCAATACACTTTCTATGAGGCCTGGACTGCTGGTATAGTTGTAACTACAAGGAAGACTATCTCAATCTATATGTGGCCTAAGTCTGTTGCTCCACTCTGGGATATGCTAACATGTTGATTTACAGATAATACTTTGTGAAGATGAAGATGAAAGAGAAGATGATGATGATGATGATGAAGATATTGATGATAATTATGGAAAATTCCCAAAACCAGCTAACTTTTATAGTTTTAGAGTCTTCTTTCTAATATATGCAATTAATATTTGCCTTTCTAACAGGTTGTATGCTTTAAAACTCAATAAAATGACTAAAAGTAAATGTGCTTTAAAACTATTTACCTATCAGTGATTATTGCAGTAGGATGATCAGTAAATTACAGGAATAAGCTATATGTGGGTCAAAAATTATTTTATCAGTAAGGCATAGTTACATATATATTGTAAATTACACAGGCACACACACACACACACACACACACAAACACACACACACATAAACACACACACACACACACACATATTTCTTGACCAGAAATAAATAAGAAACTTAAATTGCTTTTGGAAAAATGAATGTAAGTAGAGATAACTGTATTAATGATGACAATCTCAAAATCATAGACATTAAATGAGACTCTCATTAGCAGATCCTCCATATTTCATGTCATATATGACAATTTATGCAAATACATTATATTGCATCAATGAAATTCCCTAGTAATAAATGGAATAAAGGGAAATAGGATGGACAAGATGTGACAGGAAAAATATACACAGTATACAAAATAAACATATGAAAAATATGTACATATGTAAAGTTGATATTTCTATATTTTCATAAGGATTTTAATATATGAAATATGCTATAATATACAACCACTCTCAGGACTCTCACCACTATCTACCACTACTACAGTGCATCTCAAAAAGAAAATGACTTCCAAGCATAACAGACTCACTCACATGTGAATCTACAGAGACTGTGACAGGATGGATAGGAAATGCACACATTCAATCCACATGAAGACCCAGTGTTAAGAGAGGGACATGGCCACAGGCTCTCACCTTTTGACAAAATAGTTTCTAAAATTGACATTCATGTTTAAAGAAAACATTAGCTTTCTCCAGTGGATCATTTTTGGTCTTATTAACTGCACTTAATAATGGACTCATGACTAGCAGTCGCAGACCAACACAAAATGAACTCAACAGTGTTTTTGTAGATATTTATTCTTATTGTTATGTGCATTGATTGTCGTATTTGGCTTTTGAATATATTTCTTGATTACTGAGTTGCATTTTATGGGTTTGAGAGTGTGTATGTTTAATCTTTTTTACTTTTAATAACCCGTTTTTATTTGTTCCCTTCTTTCTATAGAAAAAAATGAAAGGGTAAATAGTTAGGTGAGTGGTGAAGTTTCTCTCAGAAGTTTTTAGTGTTCAGAATACATTGTATAAATTTTATATTTTCTTACTATTATTTCTTTACTTTCTAGTAATTGTCCCTTTACCAGTACACCCTCCCATAATTTCTCATCCTATTCCTCCTCCCCCATATCTTCAACAAGGTTCTCCAACACCCCCAGACCTTCCCACTCCCTGGAAATTCAAGTGTCTTAAGGGTTAGGTACATCTTCTCCCATTGAGACCAGAACAGGCAGTCCTCTACCAAATATATGCCAAAAGACTCAGATCAGCTCCTGTAAGCTGCCTGGACAGTCGCTCAGTTTCTGAGAGATCTCAGGAGCTATATATATTTAATATATATTAATATATATAATATAATAATATATTAATATTAATTATTAACATTAATATATTTAATATATATTAAAATATATAATATATATAATATATATTAAAAAACAAGAAAATACAAATCTTTGAAAGGTTTACCACAGAATCTTCACAGTGAGCATAAAAACATTACAGGTAAATCACAATATGTACATGTAAGTTAAAAAAGAATACAGCAGGGTTAGAGAGATGGCTCAGTGGTTAAGAGTACTGACTGCTCTTCCAGAGGACCAAGGTTCAGTTCACAACAACCACAACCATCTGTAATGGGATCTGATGCACTAATCTGATGTGTGTCTAAAGACAGCTACAATGTACTTGTACAAGTAAAAGTAAATAAATAATATTTTTAAAAAGAAAGGAAATCACAGAGAATAAAGAGTCTCTCTCCACATCCACCACATTATCTCTCTGCTGGGGATTCTTGAACCCATTGTGCCCCGTGCTGGTCATGAGCTCACCTGTAGGTAGATTTCCCATCACTTACACTGAAGTTGCCTAGTCTGACTTCACCAGAAACATATCCCTGAAATTATTGTGCTTGTAGGGCTCAGATGCAGAGAGAAATGGCTCTTGTTTAAAAAGAGATGATGACTGATTCTCAGCATATGATTTGAAGTTGTATCTACTTTATCATCCATTACACTTTTAAAGTCATCTGCTTTCCTAGTGGCAGTAGGAACAAGCTCTAACAGTTGTCATTCCTAATAATGTGTAAACAGGAGAGATCATCTACATGTGGAGGGGCTTGTGTCCACTGCCTCATGTGACTGATGTCCACAACTCTCCATAAGGGGGTCTGTGGCTATGTGACAGGGACCTGGTGTTAGGAACAGACAAAGTTCCAACTGTTCTTTCTGGGTCCCCTGGACTTAAAGCCTAACTCAACTTTAGAGGCTTCCTCTCATGGTCCACCGCCACACAGAGAGAAATCCTCATGCAGTCCAAAAATTTATGTAATCATGAAGTTGGGAAATACAACCAAGAAGGAATCCCGAATTGTTAGAAATCACCATGAGAGTTCTATTTCTTTGATATCAATTATTTTAGGCCTGCAATATAGGCTTACATTTTTCTTCTTTATTGGTTATTTTATTTATTTACATTTCAAATGCTATTCCCCTTTGAAATTTCCCCTCTGTAAACCATCTCTATTCCATCCCCCCTTTCCCCTGCTTCTATAAGGGAACTCCTTCACCCATCCAGCAACACACCCACTCCTACCTCACTGTCCTAGTCTTCCCCTACTTTGGAGCATTGAGTCTCCACAGAACCAAGGGCCTCTCCTCCCATTGATGCCAAAAAAATCAATCTTCTGCTGTATATGCACCTGCAGCCATGAATCCCTCCATGTGTAATCTTTGGTTGGTAGTTTAGTCTCTGGGAGCTCTGGGGAGTATGGTTGATTGATAATGTTCTTCTTCCTATGCAGTTGCAAGTGTTTCTGCTTCATTAGTCCTTCCTCTGTCTCCACCATTGTGGTCCCCATTCTCAGTCCAGTGGTTGGCTGTGAGCATCAACATCTCACAGAGCCTTCCAGGATTCTGGCAGCAAGCACATCTTGTCATCAGCAATAGAGTCTGAGTTTGGTGTCTACAGATAGGATGGATCAATGGGGGGTGTGGGTTGGGCAGTCTCTGGATGGAATTTGCTTCAGGCTCTGCTCTATGCTTTCACCTGCATTTCCATTTTCTTTAGGCATGAAAATTTCTGTTTGATGTATTGGATTAAATTCATAATTATAGGAACTGATAAGATGTAGCAAAATGAAGGAGTAGACTAATTAAAATTACCATATTTGGCTGTTTAAGTGTGATTTTTCATAAGTAAACACTTGCTTAATAACTTAAATATTACTACAGGTCAAGAAAAGCATTTGATGCCCACAATAGAAAAGCACATTTGTGAATAAGTAAAATATATTTTCTCCAAATAATTTTTGAAGATTAACTGATAGTATTAAATTTAATAGCAATTATAATAATAACCAAGAGCAAATAACTAATATGTGAAGATGTGTGGATGATAGTTTGCTTCAACTATGCACTTGGAAGATTCTCTTAGACTGCTTCAAAACAACTACTCAAATTGAAGTTTCACATAACTGAATCTGGCCACTTGTTTGATGATCTGTAGCTTCTACAGGCAGAAATATTGTCCTGTGCAGCTATGAAGTAATGTTTGGATATCATTTAGATATCAGATGCCACATTGGCATCCCTGTTAGCTCTTGCTGCCACACATTATATTGATCTGTGAAAATGATCACTGTGAGGTTGATCAGAAAAATGGGATCTGAGTTCTGGCACCTGGAACCCATGTCAACAGGTCATGTACTGGGTTTGAGAAATGGCACAGTAGTTAAGAGTAAACACTGTTCTTCCAGAAGATCTGGATTTAGTTCTAAACAACCACATCAGATGGTGTACAACCAAATGCCTGTGACTCCAAATTTGAAGGATACACTGCCATCTTCTGGTATCCAAGAGTACCTGCACAAATGTTTCATTCAATTACCCAGAAAACTACACAAATACACAAAAATGAAAAGTAAAACAAACAAAAACATATTTAAAAAACTTCTGAGTTCCCCAATAATAACATAAAAGCCAAATGCCCCAGAATCTGTCTGCTGTCTTAGACTCAGAAACAGAGGAGCATTATGGTTCCTGAAGCTTTCTCCTCAGGAGAAACTGATCAAATTCAAAAATTGATCTCTAGTCAAATTGATGAGCTACAAGCTTAGTGAGAAAATATTACTTAAAATATATAGGGGAGAGCAATAAAAGTGATATCTCACATCTACCACTTGTTACCACATATACATACAAAACTTGCATACCCAAAAAATTAAAATAAAAAATGGACTGTCTCATTCTATAATACATGTCTACTCGCTCCCTTAAAATTTGTCATAATGTCTTTAAATTTAATCCAGTTTCTGCCTGTCTCTAGTTCCATAATAATGGCCATATATTTTATAGTGTAATAATTTTAGAATTCCATTTTTATGACTTGCTTTATTACAGATATTTGTTGCCGTGGAGAAAAAAAAGCTTCCAATTCTAGTGAACTAACATAGTTCCCTTTTACTCTCCACGGTTTTTTAGGTTTACTGGTTTCCAGTCACTAATTGTTGCACTGCATTTCTCATGTAGTTACAATATGCTATAAACTTAGGTATGGATTCTATAAAGTCTTTCTGTGCTGTGCATGTAAGATTTCCCATTTATATTGCTCTCCACTGGTTCTCGCTGTTGCCTAGGAGCTCAATTTCATTTTCTATTGCATTGAGTCTGTTTTCTTAGAGGAAACATTCCACACATTCACAAGGACAAGGTAGAAGCCAGAATTCTTATGACCTTGTAGATGATTCCTAAGAATGTTACTTCTGCTATGTTGGGTAAGCAACTCATTAAGCTAGTTGGTAGACAAATGGTAAGAACATGGGCATCTCAGAATAGAAAAATATGAATAATTTTAAAAACTTAAGATAAATGAAAATACAGGAAAAACATCAGTGCCCAGAAGTCCATGAGGGTGACTTGAGCTGAAACTCCTAGAGGTGGGGGATATGGGGCCTGAAGTGGCCACATCCTATAGGCAGGCAGGAGGATTGCCAGTGAAAGGATAAGGACACCAACCCAGCCAAATTTGACACAAAATTTGTTCAGCTTACAAGAAAAGCAGGGACAAATTTGGAATAGAGACTGAGGGAATAGCCAACCAGTGACTGGCACAACTTGAGAGTCATCACATGCACAAGAACTAATTCCTGAAACTATTAATGATACTTTTTATGATTGCAGACAGGAACCTATCAAAACTCTTCTCTGAGAGACTACACCCACCAGCTAATTGAAACAGATGCAGAGACCCACAGGCAATCATTGTATAGACATTGGGTATTTTTGTGGAAGAGTTGAGGTAAATATTGAGGAGAGCCACAAGAAGACCAAACAATTCAACTAATTTCGACCCCTTGGCATCTTCCATAGTTTGAACCACCAAAAAGCAAGCATGGCCTCTATCTCAGCTTCTGCATATATGTAGCAGAAATGCAGCTTGGTCATCATTTGGGTACCTCTACAACTGGAGCAGGGGCTCTACCTTACCCTGTCATGTTCAGGCTAATATAGAATTTATAGATCTGCTGATACATTATTTTTATCAAAAATGATAAATTCAAAAAATCTATGAGGAAGTTGTGATATGCAGCTAAGACTTAGAGTTTTCTTATTAGCATTGTTCCAGTGATCTGGAGTGGGTCATGATTTAGGGTGACGTGAGATACATGTTTGCAGAAAGCAGAGTAGAAAGAACAGGGATGAACTTGGTGTTTTATTTTGACATAGATATATTTGAACAGAGGTACCTACATGTGTAGACAGTGTAGATCCCAGAAGACACAGGTAATTAATTGAACATGTCAGTGCCAGTCACAGGATAACTCAATGAGAGTTAATGGTCAGAGAGTCCTCATAGGTGCCACAAAAGTATAAGGTATTGTAGTTTGTCTAGGTTACATAATAACTCCATAATAACCTCTTTTCTGAGAAAGAGTTTAAATACTGAATAGATGTTAAGCGCCAAATGAATGGGATGACTCCAAGAAACTTTCTTCCAGACATAAAAGGACTCATGCATATATGAACTACAGAGACTGAGACAGCATGCACAGGGTATGCACAGACTCAATCCAAATGAAGACCCAGTGTTGAAAGAAGAACACAGCCACGAGTTCTCAACTCTAAACAAGAAGTCTCTGAAATTGAACATCACAGGCAAAGGAAAAAATTGCTTTCTCCAATGGAGCATTATTGGGCTTATTAACCACAATTTATGGTAGACACATGTCCAGCAACAGAAGGTCAACACAAAATGAACTCAACAATATTGTTATACATATTTATTCTCATGTCAATTTGTAAACTGTTTTCAACTTGTCTTTTTCTATATATTATGTTTTCAAAGTGCAGTTTTATGAGTTTTCTTTTGTATTTGAGGGTGTGTGTGTGTTTGTTTGGTGTGTGTGTGTGTGTGTGTGTATGAGTGCATATGGGTATTTCTTATTAATTGAAATGTTTTTGATCCCTCTTTAATTTTTGTTACATTTTTTCCTTTGTCCGGAAAGAATAAAAGGCTGTGTTGTTGAGTTTATGAGGAAGGAGTTGTCATAAGTTTGGGGAAGGGATCAGTGATGTGAATAAATTGTTTGTATTTTTTCCAAAAATATACAAAAGAATATTAAAAGAAAATATAAATTCTTGAAGAGGTTAACAAGAAATCTTCACTGAGTTTGAACACAAAATCATTATATCTCAATCACAATAGGTACAAGTCAGTTAATAAACTCAAAAAAGGAAATCACAGATAATGCATAGTCCTTTCCACACCAATATCTGTATATTGGGATTTTTAGTCCCATTCCACACACTGCTTGTTCTCAACTCACTTTGAGGTAGATTTCATTTTTTAAGCAATTGATTTTTGAATTTATTTATTTATTCATTTAATGTATTTGAGGACACTTTCACCCTCTTCAGACTCACCAGAAGAGGAACCAGACCCCATTATAGATGTTTGTGAGCCACCATGTGGTTGCTAGGAATTGAACTCAGGACCTCTGGAAAAACAGTCAGTGATCTTAAACACTGAGCCATCTCTCCAGCTCGGCAGGTAGATTTCTTGTGGCTTAGCCTGAATTTGCCCAATCTTTCTAGAGCAGTAAGCTATTTTTGTAACACCAATGTTGACAGGGCTCAGCTGTATGGAGAAATTGTTCTTGTTTATTGATAGAAAGCCACTGATATCTTAGAGATTAAATTTAATTTGGTTCTACATTATCACTAATGATCTCTCAAAATCATCCTCTTTCCTGTAGGAAATTGATTCATCTCTGGAAGTTCCCATTTGTAATAAGGTGTAAACAGGGGAAATCAGGGTCTTTGTTGCATTCATGGGGCTGTAACTGGGCTAGAGCAGCTGGGGAAAGAAGGGCAACAGTGAGTCTTAAGAGAAGATGCATCACTCCATGCATCCATTGATGAATTTCTGGGAATCTCACATACAGAAGACAATAGAAAGAGAGGAACTACAGTGACACTCGTGAAAAATGAACAAATTCTTTTTAAAACATCACATTGAGAAGGAAATAGAAATCAAGCAAAGTATTGTGCAATTCAATCAGTTTACCATACTGCATTTCCATGCATTTAATGAGATGAGCATAGAGAGGGAATTTCACACATAAGATCCTAATTGGTGGAGAATATATGTGTTTAGAAAGCTTTATCTCTGTGTACCATTCTAACCCAGTGTTCTCTTATTTCTGGGTAGTGCATGTGTTAGTAAAGTGTTTCAGGATTTGATGTTTCCCTAATGAAGACAGATATGAAATATTGTCCCTGCAATGATAGAAACCCAGAGCACTGTGTAGGAATATGTAATCATGTGTATTTAAATATCTGAAGTAGAGCTACTCGTATTTAAACAGCAATGCATACTACATAAATAGAGATTATTCAAGAATATTCTGTTCTAACCTTGAGTTCACACATTGGATGCACCAAATATTGCAGGATAGAAAGAGTAGGACCAGTTGAATGCATGTTCTCTCTCCTTAACTGGTCAAAAACCATGTGATGTTCTATGAATTGTCAGTTCACAGGGCAGCATCCTCTGGATATCAATGACTTAACACTATAAAGGAACATGTATCCCTGTAATCCAGGGTGCTAAATGGTTTTACTTGGCATTTCAGAACCCCTGTTGTGCTGGGTAATCTCTATAATACTGTACATCATACTCCAGTATATGGGATACTGATGGCTCGCATAAGTTGAAATGCACAGAAGTGCGTGCCTATGTAGTGTGGGTTTACATAGACATCCTCCTCTTATAATGTAATCCATTAGCAAATATCCAAGCTTCATAATATTATAAATAGATAATATGAGCTTATTCCCCTAAATTAAACTAATATGAGGATAATATTACTTGCTGATCTGGTACAGTGTCTATGCAGGAGCTTTCCTTGAGTAAGTTGACATATTGATTTATACCAATTTTCTATTTTCCCCTTTCACAGTGAATGAATTTTCCCTTCTCCTGTGGTTGTGCCATATTTTTATTGATCACAAACCCCTAGAAGATCCTATTGGAAGTTTGTATACTTGATGGCTATGAATACCACCTAAGTAAGGGACTGGGCACCATTTCACAATCTAGGTCCCTTTAAGGATAAGATTGTGTCTGGAAAGTGGCTCATCTTCTCACTCTGATTCCTTCACAGAATAATACAACATGGTTTCCTCAGGGGTCAGACAGACATATAAAATGCAGGATTATCCATTTTAGAGATGTTTTAGAAAATCTCTGGAATCTTTACTCAGTAACCTAACTCTGACATCACTTATGGACAAATTCTGCTGCTGTGACAATGTCCTAAATCACCAGCAGGAATTACTGAGCAGTCCTCAACAAAGAACTGAGGATCACTGTCACTCCCGTTATCCCAAAGTCTGTAAAACTGGTCTTGTATCATTGTAGTTAGTGTTCTGTAATAGTCATGTGATTACAGGGCAGGATATTGGGAACAGTGCAGACTATGAAATTAGAAATAGTGATCAATGTATATAACTGCACATCCACCCCACCCCACCCCAAATCTCATGAGAGGACCTCGGATGATTAAAAATATTTGTTGAGAATACCCAGTTGGTGGTGGAAAATACTTTAAACCCTTGATTCAGGAAGTAGGGACAATTGGATCTGAGTTTGAAGCTAACCTTTTCTAAAGTGGTAGTTCCAGGACAAGCAGCTTTGTACAGAGAAACTATGTCTGGAAAAGCAAAGCAAAACAAAACAGTACTTTAAGAGCAACATTGGACATATACCAGGAATTAAATCTTGATTGTGTGATCAGATACTTCTGCTCCAAAGTTATTGACCCAATTATGGTAGATACATGTGCTCACATTGACATCAACATTGGTATAAGGATATAGTTTTATTATAACTACCCTTGCTCTGAATAAAAACACCAAGATGTATATTTATTAATTATAGATTTAAACCTTATCTTGCTCTTGTTCTCAACTAGCTCTATATAAGCAATATGACAGTTTTCTTCTCCCCAACTCCACCTAGATTCTCACTCCTTTGCTACCAACCTAACTTCATACCCTTCCTTTCACTCACTCTTTAACCAAACACAAACTAAAACAGAAAAGCAAGAATCAATTTCTGTCTCTTTGTCTCTCTCTGTTACTATCTACCCCATCTCTCTTATCACACACACTCAAATACACACACATACATACATATGTACATACATACATATATACATACATACATGCATACATTTACACAGACACAAACTCAAAAGAAGACAAAATTTGAACTCAAATACACATAAAAAACAGTAAGACAAAAAATAATGCCTAAATAAAGCTATATGTATAAACTCTCTATAAATATGCTCTTGTGTTGGTTTTGTTTGTCCACCTCCTGGCCATAGGGCCTACATTCTAGTGTGGTTGATACAGAAAGTGAGACTCCATTGAAGAAGTTAAATTGTCCATTGTAAATGAATACCAGTTACAAATAGATTCTTAGCTAGTGTTTGGAGCACATGGCCGTCTTCCCCCTCTCAGGCTCCCACTGGCTTGAACTAATCTGAGCCCTATGCTTGTTTCCATAGTTTCTGTGAGTCCATACGTGCATCAGCCCGATTGTTTCTGGATGAGCATGTTTCATTAGAGTCATCCATCATCTCTGACTATTCCAATCTTCCTTCCCAAAGTCCATTAGTCCTGGGAGGAAGGTTTGATGAGTACAAACCACTTAGTACCAGTGCTCTAAAAATTATCCATTTCTGGTTCTCTCTTCCTTCCAATCTACTGCAAAACATCTCTCTGATGGTGGATAGATGAGTTACTGGTTTAAGTATATGGATATGTAAATAAAAATCAGTTTATGCATATACTGCTCTATCAGAACAGTGGCATATTATTTTCCCTTAGGACCATGGCCTATCCAATTTCAGTTCCTTGGGAATTCTAACAGAGTCAGCCACGGCAAATGCTAACCATAACTGTAACCCTAAACCTAACCCTAATCCTAATTTTATAAGCCTCAAATTCCATCAATGAATAAATGATTAATCTTAAAATGTTTGTGCCCCTATTGTATAAACAAAATCCACAAGCAGGCAACTATTGTAGACAACAGGGTTTATAGCTAGATTGATTATTACTTTTCTCATCCAATGCCACACAAAGTACCTCCAGTATTATGAACACTAATCAACAGGAATGAAACCTCTACTTGGGGACAAGCTCAGCTTCTGTGTTCATTGAGATATATAAGTGTTGTCTTGAACCATATGGTGTTAAAATTAGTTTGTGGACAGAAACAAGTAGACGTCAGAACAGTCTGAATTATTTGACAGTATCTATGGACACTCTTTGGTCAGTGACTCAATTTGAGAATACTCATCCAGTAATTACCATCTTCACCATTTACAACTATTCACTGAAGTTGAACATAACAATAATTTGGAATCTTCTGCTGTGCGAATTTGAAGCCTAAGACTGAGTGGAACCATAGCTCTGAACTACCTGTCACCAAACATCCACCAGCTTTAAAAAAACAAAACACAGACAGAATCATTCATGAACATCTTAATAAGGACCTAGGGTGAATAATAGGAATGGAAAGCTGTTCACCTAAGAGCAAACAGGAAACCACAGAGACCAGAAGAAAAGTGAAATCATATTATCTTACGATATAATAAGAAGGAACAGAGCTGAAAACCAGCCTGAATTACTATACAGCTGATAACTGAGGCTATGACAATGTGCTATTTGAGCACAGTAGTATGTGGCAGTATCTGCAGTGTCCACACTGGTGATCTTGAGGAATACCTGGTTGTTGGAGGTATCCTTGGAGATTGTGAGCCGGCTCTTCAGGGATGGGTTATAGTACTTATCATCATTCCACCAAATGTGTGCCAGCCACTCTAGACCCTTCCCTGAAGGCTGACGAATCCAGCCTATACCCATATTAGAAGTGCTCAGTGAAAACCCAGAGAAAGAACAAGTCAGACTGAGGGTCTGGGAGGGCTGCAATATCCCAGGGCCAGACTCTTTCAGAGTAACCTGGGACAGGACATCTGTGGAGAAAAAGAAAAAGGAGAAGGTAAGTTTGGAACAGGTGAGGATAGAAAAGTTTAGCCCTTAGGAAGTCTTGGCACTCACATGCAGGGACAATCAGTAGCAAGAATGAAGAAGTAAGCCTGCCCATGGCTGCACGATTGTGAGTACACAGGCCCAGCTTTGGCTTTTCAACCCAAGGTTGGGTGGATCCAGGAGAGATTTGCATTCCCTCACCAGGTGCTGCCTCTGATGGTATACTTAAGTTTTAGGACTCAGGTATCAGTCTATGATGGGAGATGCAGGAACCCTCAAGTGAATTCATTTTTGCTTACCATAGAGAGTATGTAACACACAAGGCCAGGTTCCTCAGTACACAACTCTGCTGATGAGTGGTGTTGGGATGCAGTAGAGTTGAGAGAGACACTCACTCTAACACAAAGGGCCCAGACTCTGTTCACTCATCTAGGAATCACTTCCCTATGATTTTCCATGGAGGGCAGATGAGATTCAAAGTGGAGATTTTACTCCTACCTTGATGACACTCTGTGTGAATCTTACCAATATATATTTTTTCACAAAGTTGATACATTAATTGTATACTTCTTGCATAATGTAAGAGTATATACCATCCCAAGGCTGGTAATTGTGAATACTATAATTCCTTGAAAAAGAGTGATTTCATTGACTTTATTTATGTGTCAAGTTCCTGGCTCACATATTTGAGATTTCTATCTATTTAATACTCAGTAGCTTCTTCTTTATATTGACCTGTATTTGTGATAACTTTAAAATCAACAGCAGAATACATAAACAGGAAGCAGGGAGTTTATTCAATTCACTCAGTTGCAGATAATCTTGGAAGAAGGCACAGTGGGCAGAGGCTTCTTGAAGGCACAGCACACAAGCTTATAGTATTGTTCAACAACCTTCAGAAATGTTAAGACACAATGCATACACCTTTGTTCTTATCAGTATTGATGTTTTAGAACTTAGAGAGAATGAGATTTGCCTAACTTTGATCAACATTATGCAGTGATTTGTTGGCATGAACATGACTGAATATAATGAAAAAAGCCTGTTTAGCTGACTAATTTCATTAAAGAAGTCTACACCAAAAGCAATCAAGTTCCCTTTATGAATAAAACATCTTCCTACTTTCAGATGTTTGAAAGATAAAAATATCAAGGTATGTCCAAACCATAAAATAGGATCTTAGCACAAATTTGTGTCAACATAAGGAAGAGAAAACAATCCCAGAATGCTGAGTGCCATCTGAGGACCTGAACCATTAGTGTAAGATGTGCAATAAGACCTGAACACTTGCATTCCTTTTCCAGGGGGTTGTCAATGTTAAAATGATTTTTATATATGAGTAGATTATGTATCTTGAAATAGAAGAATTTCTGATATTGTCTCCATGAGACTCAAAGATCATTGTGTACATTCTCATCAGGCAAGGGGAAGGGTCTACAAGAAGGCAAAGATCCTAGAATGGATGACACAGAGGCTAAGTTGACAGGTTTGTATTAAGGGGCTAAAGTGACAGAAAAAGTGCTGGTTCCTGAGTCAGAAAAGAGACTCTTCAGAAGACAGAATAGCTTTTCTAACCAGGAACACGGATGTTTCATTTCACATGCTTTGTCCATGAAGGGCATAGAAGTGCGATGTTGTCTTAAGTCTGTGCTAGGAGCTGCAATGAATGAGAACATTTTTTTCCTGAGTTTCTCAGAGGTGCTTGAAGTAATTCTGGGTCCAAGTCCATAAATGTACACACAGAGATATGGACAACTTGGTAAAAAATTAAAATACAGAAATGTAATTAAACTAGATTTTATAAAAATTTATATATAAAGCACTATGCCACATATGGCTCAAGAATGAAACAGATTTCTCTAAATTACTGTCACATTAACTCATTCATTTAGATTATTTCACTGATATACTTTATAAAATTCCTGCACTCAGGTATACTCAGCTAGAGAGCTTATTTCCAACTCAACTAGAGTGTTTATGTTTTTCTAATAAGTGCCATAATCATTTCTGTGTCTCTATGTTCATTTCAAGGACATTTGATGGGGGAAAAAGCACTGCAGATGGGACGAGTAATGGCTAAGTTGGAACTTCCAATCCATCCTACAGAAACTATCAAGCACTTGGATTGAAATTGACTGTACTATCATGGGATTTATTTGAGGAAGGCATGTTATATATTGATGTTGTATATAATAGGATTCTCATATGTACAGGGTACAGCAGCAACCAGACTTTCCTTTAGATGATGTGTAAAGTCTGCTACCAGAGACAGGATCTAATCTCGTAAGGTGCAAATGGCATCCAGGCAGGGAAAAGAAAGTGAATTTCTTATCAGAAACTATTAGGAACCTCGGGTGTATCCACAGTAGGCTAGAATTCTAAAATTCTAACAGTGGAAAACTCTTTCTTGACAAGCTAATACAATGTTCTAATTTACAAATACACTCAAGGGGAAAATATACAGAAAAGTAAGAGATAAAAATAAAAATAATGAGTTTGAGGCCAGCCTGGTCTAAAGAGTGAGTTTCAGGACAGCCAGGGCTACACAGCGAAACCCTGTCTTGAGAAACCAAAATAAATAAATAAATAAATAAATAAATAAATAAATAAATAAATAAATAAATAAATAAATAAATAATATAAATAAATAAATAATATAAATGAAAATAAAATGTACAATAAAAATAAGATAAATAAAATACAAATAAAAAATTGAGGAAGACCAGGCTGTGAAAATATGTCCAGCTTCTCCCCCTCTCCTTCTCCTGAGCTGAGGATTTCATGTGGCAGTGGGACCCAGGTCTCCTACCTTCCCAATAGAGCTTCATTGATTCAGCATTGTGGATGGAACATCAAAAGGTTATGTTCCCAATTCACAATCACTCATATTTTCCAACTGAGAAAATCCCTTCTGCCAGGGGAAAGAAGTTACAGATAGATTTACAGATCCAACTAACGGTGAAGGTGATGACCGAATGCTTGACACATCATGGTTTAAATTTTCTGTCATTCTGTTATTTGCATATGAATTGGGTTTTTTCCTTCCAATAATGTTAATATGCAATGAATAAAACATATGCACAATTACTTAACAAATAACTTTTATTGTCCTAAACTGGTAGTCTTGTCACAGGAGCTCCGTCACATGTATTTTTTTTTTTTTATTTTTTACTGTTCCATTGCTGTAAAGAGACAGCATGACCAAGGCAACTTATAAAAGGAAGTGGTTTCCTGGGGCTCACTTACAATTTCAGAGGTGTAGTCCATTATTATCATGGTAGTGACCATGAGGTGCACAGACAGGGACTGGAACAGTATCTGAGACCTTTACATCCTGGTCCCTAGGCAGAGATTCTAGGCTTGGTGCCCCCAACACCTCCAGTGTGTGAGGCTTATGGAGGCCATACTTATTCAAACCACCACAGAAGGGAAAGATAGAACTTGGAAGAGAAAGGCTGTGAGTATTTTCTGTCCCAAGTACTGGAATTGTAAAGGTCCTTAGGGCAGCAGGAGAAAGTGGCTGAGGGGTTGTGGAGGGGAGTGATTCTGGGGAGTTGGGGAAAGGCATAAGTTTGAAGGGCAGAAAAGGCAGCCCAGAGACACTTGGGGAGGTTGGGGCAGTGGATGGAGTGGGAATGTGATGGTATTGCTCCAAGGGAGGGGAGCCCACACCTTTCCATAGACAGGATGATGATCCAAGGGAGAGGCACTCAGGCCTTTCCACAAGACCATCACATGTATCTTATGATCACTGAAGTGTGTGATGTTTGGAAAGGAAGCCTCAGAGTCTCCTAGGACTGCCTCACTCTCACTCTCCAGATGTTTCTCTGTACCTACTACAGCTTCTCTCTTAGTGAAAGTTGAATCTACACCACCCCCTGCTGGTCCTATCCATCCTCAAAGGGACTTGTTTCTGAGCACACAGGGAACCTGTTCACTGTGTCTTCAAAGCTCCATCTTAGTGGTGGCAGAGCTCTGCCTCAGAGTGAACTAGTTCTTGAATGGGTAAACTGACAGTCTGAAGGATTCTTCAGTGATTGCTCCACAATTTGTAAAGTCCTTATCCTCTTTTCTTTCTTCCTGAAGGTGAGCAGTCATGAAGAGGCTCTCATCTCGCAATAGTCATGAGCCATTGTAACACAATGCAGAGGTTCACTGGGAGGGTCTTGAAGCACGGTGGGAATAGGAGCTCAGCTAATTCAATAATGATTCTGGTCAGTAGTAGATACAAGCTCTCAGTTCCAGTGCTCTTTCTTCACCCAAGGACTCTTATTTTTCTTTCCTCTCCTCTCACGCTTTTGCCTTCCCTTTTTTTTCTCCTTCTTTATTCCTTCTCACCTTTCTCTCTTTTTCGCAACCAGAGAGCCTGAACCAAGGCTTTTATCTCCTAATATTTAACAAGGCTTTGGTCATTAGGACTGGAACTCAAGCAGGTCAGCAAGCAGGAGCTGATGCAGAGACCATGGAAGAATGTTCTTTACTGGTTTGTCTCCCCTGGCTTGCTCAGCCTGCTCTCTTATAGAACCCAAGACCCAGGGATGCCACCACCCACAATGGGCCCTCCCCCTCTTGATTACTAATTGAGAAAATGCTTGAAAGCTGGATCTCATGGAGGCACTTCCCCAACTGAAGCTCCTTTGTGTAACTCTAGCTTGTGTCAAGTTGACACACAAAACCAGCCAGTACACATAGTGAACCAGAATGTTTCACTACAAATGATTTTATCCCCCTGCCTTCTTCTGCAACAAACATGGAAAAAAATCACCAACTGAAGGGCTTATAATTTTGACTCATCCCACTCTTTTTTTTTTTTTGCTGTGTAAAAGATCTTTTTTTTTAATTAGGTATTTTCCTCATTTACATTTTCAATGCTATCCCAAAGGTCCCCCATACCCACCCACCCCCAATCCCCTACCCACTCACTCCCCCTTTTTGGCCCTGGCGTTCCCCTGTACTGGGGCATATAAAGTTTGCAAGTCCAATGGGCCTCTCTTTGCAGTGATGGCCGACTAGGCCATCTTTTGATACTTATGCAGCTAGAGACAAGAGCTCCCGGGTACTGGTTAGTTCATATTGTTGTTCCACCTATAGGGTTGCAGTTCCCTTTAGCTCCTTGGGTAATTTCTCTAGCTCCTCCATTGGGGGCTGTGTGACCCATCCAATAGCTGACTGTGATCATCCACTTCTTTGTTTGCTAGGCCTCGGCATAGTCTCACAAGAGACAGCTATACCTGGGTCCTTTCAGCAAAATCTTGCTAGTGTAGGCAATGGTGTCAGCATTTGTAAGCTGATTATGGGATGGATCCCTGCATATGGCAATCACTAGATGGTCCATCCTTTCATCACAGCTCCAAATTTTGTCTCTGTAACTCCTTCTATGGGTGTTTTGTTCCCATTTCTAAGAAAGGGTAAAGTGTCCACACTTTGGTCTTCATTCTTCTTGAATTTCATGCGTTTGGCAAGTTGTATCTTCTTCACTACAGTCAGAATGGCTAAGATCAAAAACTCAGGTGACATCAGATGCTGGCGAGGATGTGGAGAAAGGGGTACACTTCTCCATTGTTGGTGGGATTGCAAGCTTGTACAACCACTCTGGAAAGCAGTCTGGCGGTTCCTCAGAAAATTGGACATAGTACTACCGGAGGATCCCGCAATACCTCTCCTGGGCATATATACAGAAGATGTCCCAACCGGTAAGAAGAACACATGCTCCACTATGTTCATAGCAGCCTTGTTTATAATAGCCAGAAGCTGGAAAGAACCCAGATGCCCCTCAACAGAGGAATGAATACAGAAAATGTGGTACATTTACACAATGGAATACTACTCAGCTATTTAAAAAAATGAATTTATGAAATTCCTAGGCAAATGGATGGACCTGGAAGGTATCATCCTGAGTGACGTAACCCAATCACAAAGGAACTCACACAATATGTACTCACTGATAAGTGGATATTAGCCCAGAAACTTAGGATACCCAAGATATAAGATACAACTTGCCAAACACATCCCACTCTTTCATTTAGGTATACTTAGTCTCCTGCAACTGAATGCATATGTTTTTAAGTTTGGAAAACATCATTTGGGAATGAAATCAGTAGGAAAAGTAGGGTACCCATTGGCCAATCTGTGTGAAAATACAATGGTAATGCCTATTATTACCATGGAATCATTTCATTTGCACTGGCTAACTCTGGCTTTTACCTTTCCCTGACTACTGATGCACCACCATTGAACCTGACCATTTAATCTTTCTTTTTGAAAGCATCCAGTCATGTCTGTATAAGTTAACCACTAGAACTGAATCTGTATTAAACTGTATTGCTGTTTAAGGTCTAAATTTATGATTTTGGCTCATATCCATCTTAGTTAATATTTGACGAGATAAAATAAAACCCTTTCAAGAGAAGACAAAAGGATTGTTGAGAAATTAATATCTATGTCTTAACTAAAAAGAAAAAAGAATAAATGAAATTTCTTACTGTGTCATTTTTAGAAATACTTAATATCTTATTAGTAACTAGCATCTAAATATTTGACAACTGAATAGAAGTCATATGCAACTAATGATAGGTTTTATTTAAACTTAATACTAATAACATTAAACAACAAAAAAATTAATTTAAAAATCCTTAAACATATATATAATGAATTCTAGATCATTAGCTTCAACCCCTGCTTCCTTAAAACAGAAACTAAACACATAACAAAAGAACATTTCCTTATAGGTGTTACACAGCCTATTCTTCATTGATAGCTGGGCACAGCTCTTGTGATTTCCGGGTATAGCAGAGAGCAGTCCTTAGTAACTCTTTTCATGTAAGAACAGAAATGAATTTTTACAAAGTTTTTAATTTTATGCATGTAAAGCTTTCAGCTCTCTCTAATATCTCTCTAGGCATTGTCATTGCAAATCCTACAAGTAACCAGGAGAACAAATTAATGACTTTTTGGGTGCTTGAACATCATCTTTTAAATTCTCTAATCTTTATTTCCTCAATTGAAAGATTCCATAGCATAGTCTACTCTCCTTTAAATATTATTTGTTTCCAGATATATATAAATCTTTCACCTATAAAATAAATCTGTTGTTTACTTGTATTTTATAGTTTCCTTCTGTTTTTTTCAAAACATTTTATTAGATACTTTCTAGATTTTACATTTCAAATGCTATCCTGAAAGTCCCCTATACCATCCCCCCACCCAGCTCCCAAACCCACCCACTCCAATTTCCTGGCCCTGGTGTTCCCCTGTGTGGGGCATATAATCTTCATAAGACCAATGGGCCTCTCTTAATGATGGCTGACTAAGCTATATAGATATTTTTCTATTCATCCCTTTTAATCTTGAGACCACTTCAACTCCCTATCCTTGATATCCCCAAGTTCATCCTGGCTAATTAATACAGCAGTCATTGGATTGAAAGTACATGTATCTCCTCATGTTTCAAATTTCAAGCCCAAGTCTAAAAATGAACTATTTTTACAAAGGAGCATGTTGGCTTCTATGGCCTTTGTTTTTACTTTCTCTAGATCCTTTCCTATGGCCCTAAATGCCAAGCAGAAATCCTTTTCCTTGTCCTCCACAGCCTCACGACCAACTCCATTACTCATTCCTGAGAAGAGCATCTGTTTCATTTATTATAGAGTGATTTGCTCTGAGTAATGAGGGGAAGTATATTCACCAGGAAGAGAGATTGAAAGTAAAGTAGTTAAGAGTAGACCAATTTCAGGCCAAGAGCAGTCATCAGCACACATGGGGAATATGAGAATGCTACAGAGAACAGGCTGGGGATGCTCCAGGAACACGAACTGTGTCAGAGCCCCCCTTCCACAGCCATGCCAGACCCTCGTATACAGCCTCAAGTGAGTCAACACAACTGATCCACAGGCCTTCTAAGATTATATAATGTGTGTGCACATTCTGCTCATGCAGGTAAGAAAGTAGCACTAAATATACAGTGTTGGAAACGTGATACCAGGGAGGGAAACAAATATGTTACAGATTGATCCCAATCAGAGGTTTTGTGGATTTTTGTTTTGTTTTATAACATTTTTATTAGATATTTTCTTCATTTACATTTAAAATGCTATCCCGAAAGTCCCCTATACCCTCCCCCCGTCCTGCTCCCCAACTTACCCACTCCCAATTCCTGGCCCTGGCATTCCCCTGTACTGATACATATAAAGTTTGCAAGACCAAAGGGCCTCTCTTCACAAGAATGGCCAACAAGGCCATCTTCTGCTACATGTGCAGCTAGAGACACGAGCTCTGGGAGTACTGGTTAGTTCATATTGTTGGTCCTCCTATAGGGTTGCAGACCCTTTCAGCTCCTAGGGTACTTTCTCTAGCTCCTCCCCTGGGGACCCTGTGCTCCATCCAATAGATGATTGTGAGCATCCACTTCTATAATTGCCAGGCACTGGCATAGCCTCACAAGAGACAGCTTTATCAGGGTACTTTCAGCAAACTATTGCTGGCATATGTGTTTAGTGGCTGATAATGGAATGGATCCCCAGGTTGGGCAGTCTCTGGATGGTCCATCTTTCTGTATCAGCTCCAAAATTTGTCTCGGTAACTCCTTCTATGGGTATTTTTCCCCCTTCTAAGAAGGATCAAAATATCCACTCTTTTGTCTTCCTTCTTCTTGAGTTTCATGTGTTTTGCAAAATGTATCTTGGATATTCTGAGTTTCTGAGATAATAACCACTTATCAGTGATTGCATATCATGTGGTTTCTTTGGTGATTGTGTTACCTCACTCAGGATGATAGCCTCCAGATTCATCCATTTGCCTAAGAATTTCATAAATCCATTGATTTAATAGCTGAGTAGTAATCCATTGTGCAAATGTACTACATTCTCTGTGTTCATTCCTCTGTTGAGGGACATCTGGGTTAATTCCAGCTTCTGGCTATGATAAATAAGTTTGCTATGAACATAGTGGAACATGTGTCCTTATTATAAGTTGGAACATCTTCTGGTTATATGCCCAGGAGTGGTATTGCTGGATCTTCTGGTAACCCATGGTTGGGTGCAGAATGGAGACATTTGCATTCCTTGATTGGCACTCACTCTGATAATGTACTTAAATTTTTAGGAATTGAGAGGAACAAATTTGTGATAGGAAGCACCTGAGCCCTGAAGGGAGCTCTCACCATTGATCCCCATAAATAGTAGTTAACTGAAGACCACAGTCTTTAGAATAAAACACTTCTGATTTATGCTATATAGAGAAAGCAAGACTGAGATTGACCCATAGTCTAATATAACGGGTCAGGAGTCTGTGCACTCACCCAAGGATCATTACCTTGTATTTTTGCATGTAGGACACTTAAGAGCTCAAAGCATTGGATGTTTTTCTGCCATCATCTTGCTCTGTGCCTCATGCCAGAGCTTGGGTCCTTTGTGAATCTTGTCAGTACATATTTTCTTTCACATACAATCATACACACACACACACACACACACACACAAACACACACACAGTTGTGTGAACAGAGTAGACTTCTTGCAGAGTGTAAGAGTAAGTGAGATTTGCAGGATATCAGCTGTGAATGCTAACATTATACACGAGTGTAATATTTCACGGACTGGCTGTTTCCTGCCTCTTGTTTTTCTGATTTGCTTATTAAATAACTAGTGCCTTTGTCATTTTACTGCCCATTATTTGTGACAACTCTAAAACCAGGGAACTATTGTCTTCCTTTTTTTGGTCCTATCATAAATTGAGCATTCTCTAGGCAGTGGGCAGATGATGATGGAAGTTACACACTGGAACCAAGAATTTTTTCAAAGCTTCAATTATGTTAAAATACAATGTATTCTCCCTTGTTTCTCTGACTAACGATGTTTTAGAACATAGACTTAGAATGAATTGCATAAATTTGGACAATTGTCATACTCAACTTTTGGGTTTAACATAATTGAATATATGGAAATATGTATGAGTGAACTACTGATTTCATCAAAGAAAGCTGCACCAAAACACCCATTTTAATGAATAAAATATCTATATATTTAAAATTTTGAAGGATAACAATATCAAAATATGTATAAACCATGAAATATGATTTTTTGCCACAAAGTGGTAGCAGGGTTTTTAAAAAGAAACCAAACCCAGAATTCTGAGTAACAGCAAAGACTCTGAAACCCTTGCACAAAATGGGCAATATAGCCTGCACTGTTATAAATACCAATTAAGGCCACGTAACCAGTTGCAGAAACGAGGATTATAAAGTAATATGAATGCCCATTGTAAATTTACTAATGCGTTTGCGATTGTACGAGGGATAGTTATATCATGTTAGGCGTATTTACAACCTTGTTATTGTTTTATGTGAACATGAGATATTATTTGTGTCAAGTTGACAAGGGGTGGATTGTAGTGGCTATTCCTGGTTGTCAACTTGACAATATTTGGAATGAATTACAATCCGGAATTGGAAGGCTCACCAGTGACCCTTATCTGGAGGCTTGGAGATCCTTATCTGGATCTTGGTTTGAAGATCTTGAGCCACAGTGGCTATGAATTCCAGAAGATTGAATCTCCGAGTTTAAGGAACACACCTTTAATCTGGGCTACGCCTTTCATCTGGGATTAAAGGTGTGGTGGAACACACCTTTAATCTGGGCTACACCTTCTGCTGGAGACAATATAAGGACATTGGATATATATAATTTATAAGGTTGGGTTTCTTTTCGTTTTCCTGAGGTTATCAACATTACAGGGACTTTTCATCTATGATTGAATAATGTATCTTTAAATAGTAGAGTACTTCCGAATATCTGAAATTCTCTCCATAATGTTCAATGATCTCTCATATGTCCTCATCAAAGACAGGCAGTAGGAAGAATTAACAAGGGACAAAAGATCATGGAATGATAATGGAACCTGCTAAGCTGTCAGGTTTGAAACAAGAGACAGAGGGCCAGAGATACAAGTATCCTGGTCCTGAATATGGGAAATGCATAAAGAGACTCTACTGAGAGAGAACATCATATCTAACCAGGTAATAGAATGCTGCACTTCAGATGCTTTGTCCATGGAGGACATAAAAGTATGATGTTGAATTATGACTGTGATATGAGCTGCTATGGATGGAGATATTCTTCCTAAATTATTCACTTGTTCATGGAGTAGTTCTGGTTCTGAGATTAAATGTCTGAGAATATGTATTGACTGTGTGGTACAAGAATTAATTTTTATGTATAATATAAAATCTGTCTAACCTTGTAATATAAATATAAATGTTAAGCACCTTGCCAATGAAGTCTTAACAATAGTAAAATATTGTGTAAATTTTGGAGCAGCTAACTTACTGAAAAATTTCACTGAATGACTTAATAGTCTTCAAAATTCCAGGTCTCAGATACACTCACGGTGAGGGTTTATTTAATGTATTTCCAATCTGTGTCTTAGGAATGACTGGGTCTCCGTGTCTATCACAGTAACATTGGAGGGAAAAAGGCTTACAGTAGAAGGAATTGTTAGATAAAATTAAACCATCATTTCATCCTTCAGAAATTCTCCATCACCTGGGTTGAAAATGATGGTACAATTTTCATTTTGTGTGGAAAACATGTTATATGTTGATGGAGTGAGGAATGCAATTGAAGATGTGCACAGAGTATTGTACCAACCAAACACACATTTACATGATCTATGACATCTGCTAGTAGAGGCAAGATTTAATCTCATGAGATGTAAATATAGTCCAGCCATTAGTGTTTGAATTGGAAAGGACTTAAAGAAAGTGAATCCCTAAAAAATAAAAATCATTTCTCTCAAGAATCCCCACTGGAACCTGAAATTCTACTACAACATTGGAGCTGGTTCTTAATCAGACAATGGAATAGTCTGCAGGTAAATCTGAAAACCAGGATCAATGTGGTACATAAATCTAAGACATCACATAAGATGGAAGGATTCTCATACCTTAACACAAGACAGGACAGTGGTGAAACTGATCCCAGGTGAGGTCTAGAGGATTGTGAACAGACAAATTTGGCTTTCAAATCCAGGACATTGTCTACATTTATATGTAAGTGGCATTGGAATGGAGTTGGTGTAAGGACACCATTTCTTCTTCCCCTTCAGGATTCTAAGTAGCCAGGAAGATAGTCTTTACTTTAGATGTTTTCTTCTTCTCTCCTGTCCTAATCACAATAACTCATACAACAGACTGATACTACAAATTGGATTTAAAATTTTATAAAAAAATGAATGATAAAAAGAAAATGAAATGAACTCCAGATGATGCAAAATGCCTAGCTTCTCTGGCTCTGTTTTCCTGAGTTGAGGTCCTCACATGGCACTGGAGGAAACCTTGGAATAGAGGACATCTACCTTTGCCCAGAAGAGCTACATAGGCTCACTACCATGAATAGAACATCAATGACTGTGCTTCTAAATCAAAATAATATTTCACCACTGAAGAAAGACTCCTGTCAGTGGAAGAGCTTACAGATAGATTTATAAATGCTATGGACACTTATGATCATAAATGGCTGTTTGATACCTCATGGTTTAAACTTTGTAGCTTCTTTTTAAATGTATATGCAATTGATGCTTGTCATTTTGATAAAGTTCTTATGTAATAAATTAAATACAATATTATCAGTGAAATGTAATATAATTGTATGCTCCAGAGTGGCTATAAAAGTAAGCATTCCTACCAGTAATGGAGAAGTGTACACCTTGCTCCACATCATCATCAGCATTATCTGTCAAATTGTGACTTTATACTTAGCCATTCTGACATTTGTAAGACACAATCCTAGATTTATGTTTATTTGCATTTCATGGTCAGCTAATGATGCTGAGCACTCCTTTAAGTGCTTCTTTTTCAACAAGTATTCCTTTGTTAAGAATTCTGTTTAGGCCTACAATTCACTTTTAAATTGGATTTTTTTGTTGATGTCTACTTTCTTAGGTATGTATTTAAAATATCAGACTTCTGTTACATCTAGTGTTGGTGAACACATTTATCTATCCTGTAGACCACAGTTTGTCCTCTTGATAGTGGTCTTTGTCTTACAGAACTTTCTCAATATCATGAAGTCAAATTAATTGATTATGATTCTTAGTCCCTGTGGTTTGGTGTTCTCTTCAGGATGTTGTTGCCTGTGCAAACAAGTTCTAAGCCTTTCCGCACATTCTCTTCTCTTGGCTCAAGATATCTGATTTCATATTGAGGTTTTGATCATCTTGGTTTTGAGTATTGTGAATGGATACCGAAATGGATCTATTTGCATTCTTTGAAAGTCAGATTTAATTAGACAAGAACAATTGGCTGAAGAGTCTTTATTACATTAATTTTGAATTTCTTGGTTTGTTATGGAAAAACAAAATGTCCATCAACATATGGGTTTACATCGTGTGGATTTTTTATTTGATTCCATTTATCAACCGTTCTTATTTTATTCCAATATCCTGCTGTTTTTATTACAGGAATTTTATTCACACAAGGATGGCACCGGAAGGAAGGTGAAGAAAATTAACAAATAACTGCAGTCTATTCAGAAAGCTGAGAGTGGAAGTTCTTAAACTACTGACTCAAGCTGCATGTGTAGCAGAGGATGGCTTAGTCAGCCATCAATGGCAGGAGAGGCTCTTGGTCTTGTGAAGATTCTATGCCCCAGTATAGGGAAATGCCAGGGCCAGGAAGTAAGCATGGGTGGGTTTAGGAGCAGGGGTTGTATGGGGCATTGGGCTATGCACAGACAGGCTGGTCTCCAGTGAGCTGAGATTCTGAGACCTGGAATCCAGTGGTCATAATTTACCTACATGGGACAGAAGGAGTTCTCTCATGCTCCTGGAAATCTGGGTCCTGCCTACGTTACATCCCCCTCATACCCCACAAGAAAAGCATGGCTAGAAGTCAAGTAGACAATGTCCCAAGATTCTGACCTTCAGGCTAAACTCCTTTCCAGTTATCTAGCAACAGTAAAGATCATAAGAGGGGCTGCTTGGCCCCACCTCGAACTCTTACCTCTCACTTCTCACTCCTATGACTCCTCTCTCTCTCTCTCTCTATCTCTCTCTCTCTCTGTCTTCTCCTCTCTTCTCTCTTCTCTCTTCCTCTTATTTTCTAGACTCTTCTCTCTCTGTCTTTCTACCTTCACTCTTTCCCCCTACTGTTCTATAATAAAGCTCTAAATCCATAGACAGTCTCTGTTCATCAAGGCCCACTCCACTTGAAGGATGGGATAGGCTTTCTCCTAATGGGCTGTCTCTAATCTCATGGAAAGCCTTCCTGTGCTTCAGCCAAGCCCCACTTTGCTCACTCTCGATGGTGTGGGAACCTCTCCTCCCTCTTCCCTCTCTCTCATAATCCCTGTGCTACAGGGTGTGGCCCCGAGGCACCTAGGTCAGGGCTGCCCCTTGTATACCCCCCACCCCACCCACCGTCAAGTGGGTCAGAGGCTTGGATGCCCACCTGGAGCTGAGTGGAAAGTGTCTGGCAGGCCTCCCACGTCTGCCTATCCAGAGCATAGGTGGAACTCTATCGAGATGTTGGTCCTCCCTCCCCCCTCTTTGCCCAGGTCCCTTTTTAGTTCCCACAGGGGAGGAGGGAGGGTATAAGGGATATTGGAGAGAAAATTAGGAAGGGGGATAGCATTTGAAATGTTAATGAAGAAAATATCTAATAAAAACAAACAAACAAAAAACAATCAAACAAACAAAATAACCCTAGTGATATTTTCCTATTTGTGGAGACATAACACACCCTCATTTCCCAGAATGATTATACCAGACTATTTCACCATTAGGTTACTACCATCCTTAGGGGAGGGGTCACTGTGAGGCAGTTGGAAGGGTCCACAGGAATCAAAAGATCATTTAATACACTGAAACCTGGGTAAGTTGTCAGGTTTGAAAGAAGAGGCCAGAGGGCCAGAGATACAAATACTGCTGGTTCTGAATATGGAAACTCAGACAAAAGACTATTCTGAGAGAGAATATCATATCTAACTAGGAACGTAGGGGCTACATCTCAAATGCTTTTCTTTGGAATGGGGGCATAAAAGTATGATGTTGGTTTAAGTCTGTATTATGAAATTCAATGGATATAGATACATATCCTCAATTTTTCATATATGCATGGAACACTTCTGAGTCTGAGCTTGAATGTCTGAGAATAATTATGAACTTTGTGGTACAAAAATTAAAAGTTTTATGAATTCTATAAAATTATTCTAACAATGTTGAATAAATATAAATGTTAAGCACCCTGCCAATGAGATCTTAAAAACGTGAAAATTTTGGAGTGGTTCACTTATTCAAATTTTTTACTGAATAACTTTTTAGTGTTCAAATTTCCAAACCTCAGATATACTAAAGCTGAGAGTTTATTTAATGTATACCCATTCAGTAATAGGGGCATGGATGTGTCTCCCTGATTATCACAGTGACATGTGACAGAAAATGCTCTGCAGTGGGAAAAATATTAGAGAAAATAGAACCATCCATTTATCCTTCAGAAATTCTCAAGCACTTGCATTGGAAAATGGTGGTACTATTTTTATTCATGGAGGAAAATATGTTACATATTGATGGTGTGAGGCATGAGATTGACGATCTGCCCAGAGTCTAGCTCCAACCAGAACCATATTTATATGGTATGTAAAGTCTGCTATTTTGGGGAAGATCTCATCTGAGATGCAATGCAATGCAGTCATTATTATTATTTGAGTATAGAAAGGAGCAAAAGAAACTGAATCCCTAATGAGTAATCATTATTAATCTCAGGAATCTCTACTGTAATTGGAAATTCTAAATACGACATTGGAGCTGGTTCTTATTCAGATAATGAAACGTTTTGCATGTAAATCTGCAAACCAGGATTGATGTGATACTTGAACCCTGGACATTTCACCAGACTGAAGGATTCTCATACTTTAATCACAAGGAAGGATAATGATGAAACTGACCCCAGGTGAGGTACAGAGCGTCATGCACACATAAAGGTAGCCTTGGGATCCAGGATATTGTACTAAACACTGTCCAAATACATGTGTAAGTTGCACAGGTATGATTTTCTTTGAGGACCTCACTTCTCCTCATTCAGGATTCTGGACTGCCCCAAGTTCAATATTTAATGAAGTTTATTTCTTCTTATGTCTTATCCTGAGTCAGTAAATCACACAATGTCTCAATATGACAAATTTGATATTAAGACTTTATTATGGACATAAAAATGAATGACGAAAACAAAAACATACTGAAGGGAAGAAGAGCCTTGTACTCAAAGAGAAAAACAAAGAGAACCAAGAACTTTAGTCATGAAAAGATATCTCCTCAAGAGAGGAGATAAAATCAAATACCAGATCTCCATCCAGAAACCTGAAAGTGGAAGTTCTTAACAACCTGTTGATCCGTTTACTACCTGTAGGGACAGAACATACTCTAATTCCTCAAAATAATTATTTCAGACTCTTCATCCTGAGATTATTACCCATTCTTAGAGGAAGTGTCAGGTGTACTTTTTTGCATGCTGACCTGTATGCTGTTGGTTAGAGAGCACACTAGAACTAGTCTTTAGCAGTAGAACCTGCCCTCATGGTCACAAAACCTTCCTGATTATTTTTTACTGACACACATTAGATTCATTGAACAACTGCATTTGGAATAATTAAGGAAGGTATTGTTGTCTGGGGACCCTTTTTCAAATTCTATTGTTTTGAAATACACCTACAATAAACTGCCTGTGCTTAGAATCCCCAAAATTTGATCCAGGTTGACAAAGTCAGTCTGTACCAAGTCCTCATAATCATCTCTTCACAGGCTCAGTTTCCTTCTAAGACACCTGCAGAGAGAAGAAATGAAAGTAGTATAAACTGCTCTGTACACTTAGAGATTAATAATGAAAAAGTTCATTACTAAACACACACAAACACATGCACATACATGCACACACACACACACACACACACACACAGAGAGAGAGAGAGAGAGAGAGAGAGAGAGAGAGAGAGAGAGAGAGAGAGAGAGAGAGGATAAGAGAGGATAAGAGAGGATAAGAGAGGATAAGAGAGGCTAAAGCCCAGACATTTCAATTATGTATTTCACTATGCCGTAGAATTATGCATTTTACATATGCCTTATGCTTAAATCCTTTCATACCTGGCTTCTGATTATACTTTGAACAATTTAAACAAAGACATGATACCTAAAGTATAGGCACTTGATCTTATGTGATATTTACAGAAAAGCGATATTATCAGAATTATTAGTTTATTTATTAATATTTAAAGATCTATTTTTTCTATTTTTATTGAAAATAGATTTCTTCATGCAATATATTCTTATTACTGATTTCCATTCCTCAACACCTACCCAATCTTCTCCTAGTTTAATTCTGTTTCAGTATCTATTAGAAGATAGACAGAAACTAAACATAAGAAAAGAGAAAAACAGTGAAATGAAGGAAAAGCAAACAAATGGGAATAAGACAAAACAAACAAAGAGAGGAAAGTCATCGAAAACAAACATAAGACACACATGTGCATGCAGAGACACACATTCACAATTACTCTACAGAATAATGCTGGGCAACAGGTATACATGGACAGAGTGGATTTGAGTGACATCCCAGGCAATTTCTCTACTTCAGATTTGGAAATGGTGAGCCCCTTACCTGCAGTTACTGACAGGAGGAAGAGAAAGACCCAGATCAATTCCATGGTTAGAGTCAGTGTCTTCAGGGACTGTGGAGAGGACACTGATCATGGGTTGTTTTTAGAGTGTGGACATCCCTGTATTTACTGCCATAGACTTGGGTGATTTGCATATTTGTGAGCAGGGGACTTCTTCCATAAGAACCTAGTCCATCTAGAGAAGAATTGGAGAGGAAGTAATGAAAGGACACATGGGTCAGGCAGTAGAATGCTCAAGTCCAAATCCAGTTTCTCTCTGAGGAAACACACCCAATACACTTTCTATGAGGCCTGGACGGCTGGTATAGTTGTAACTACAAGGAAGACTATCTCAATCTATATGTGGTCTAAGTCTGTTGATCCACTCTGGCATATGTTAACATGTTGCTTTACAGATAATTCTTTGTGAAGATGAAGATGATGATGATGAAGATAATGATGATAATTATGGAAAATTTAAAAAAACCAGCTAAGTTTTATAGTTTACAGTCTTCTTTTGAATATATGCAATTAATCTTTGCCTTTCTAACAGGTTATGTGCTTCAAAACTCAATAAAATGACTAAAAGTAAAAGTGCTTTAAAACTATTTACCTATCAGTGATTATTGCAGGAGGATGATCAGTAAATTACAGGAATAAGCTATATGTGGGTCAAAAATTATTTTATCAGTAAGGCATAGTTACATATATATTGTAAATTACACAGGCACACACACACGCACACACATATTTCTTGACCAGAAATAATTAAGAAATGTAAATTGCATTTCGAAAAATGAATATAAGTAGAGATAACTGTATTAATGATGACAATCTCAAAATCACAGACATTAAATGAGACTCTCATTAGCAACTTCCATATTTCATGTCATATATGACTATTTATGTAACTACATGATATTGCATCAATGAAATTCCCTAGTAATAAGTGGAATAAAGGGAAAATAGGAGGGACAAGAGGTGACAGGAAAAATATACACAGTATACAAAATATACATATGAAAAATCATACATATGTAAAGTTATTACTTCTATATTTCATAAGATTTTTGTATATGAAGTATGATATAATATACAACCACTCTCAGGACTCTCACCACTATCTATCACTACTAGTTCCCTGTGGTTCCCATTTGGAGCTTCCAATAACTCTCTTTGCCAACATCCCACTTTGCCTGTTTCATTAACTAATAACACAGCGAGTTTAATTATATATGTGTGTGTTTGTGTGTGTGTGTGTGTGTGTGTGTGTGTGTGTGTGTGTGTGTATACATGCATACATAAAGAGTGAGCATACATAAGTCTTCTCTTGAAAAAATGAATATATTTTGTTCAAAAGGCATGAAATGATAAAAGACTTTCAGCCTGGTGTGGGCCATCAATTATTCCTCCTACCTGTGTTGTAATTGTTTTAATTCTTATACGGTGAGTTCAGGGGATATATGCACCAAAGTGGATCTATTAACCTCAGAGGATGACTTCTGTCATTCAATTCTAAGGCATTTACCTCATACTGCTAAGCTTATCAGTCAACATTTTCACCTGTTCAGGCAACTCTCAGACAGTCTACTGGGAATAAACACAAATATTTATAAGGTAATTTGACAACCTGATATTATGAATTTATCTGAAGTCTACTAGGGCCTATATTGTCTCTAAAAACGAGCTTCAAAAACCACACTTACATGAGATGAAGCATTTCCTATTAAAATTGGCCAAAAAAATAAATAGAATTATGTTGTTTCCCAGCAATATCCCTCTCACACATGTACTCAAATGACTACATCTTATTATACAGATGCTCATACATTCATGTTTATTCACAACACGATACTCATGGTCTTTTCACAGCATATCGAGGAAGAGATCTCCCCAAATTTTCAACAAAGCATAAATAAAAAATAATATAATCATATATATAGAAAAGTGAATATTACTCAGTGATAAAAGATGAACTATCTGAACTATAAATATCTTATAAAACTGGAAAATATACACTGAGTAGGTCATCAATGTCCATTAGACAAGTGCTTCATGTTCTCATTCATACATGTTCCAAGATTTGAGTATTTTGTTTAGTGTATTGAATTTTAGAAACTTAAAGACTAGAATTGGACCATTATACTTTTAGGAATTTACAAAGGCGATATAGTAAAGTAGAGATAAAAATAGAGTAAACTATTTTAAAATTGAGCAGATTACATGTTCCAGAGCAGTTGCATGACTCCAAAGAAAGAGCATCTTTCAGACACAATTGGACTCATGTACATATGAATTCACAGAGACTCTAGGTGCAGGCACAGAGCCAGAACCATTTCAACACAGATAAAATCCCCAAGTTAGGAGAAGGAAATGGACACAGGACCTCAGCCCTAAACAAGAACTGCAATTGACACTTACAGGTAAATGAATAATTAGTTTTCTCCAGTGCCTCACAGGGAATGTTAAGCACAGTTAACCATAAGGATATGATTAGCACTTGATAACCAAAAAAAAAAAATTCCTTGTAAAACTCCTTTTATCTCACTTATGTTTTGCCCATATATCATGGCTACAGACTTGTGGTTCTCTCTCTCTCTGTCTCTGTTTGTCTCATTACATAGTGTTAACATTTGATATTCCAACTTATTATATAAGAAAAGGCCCATACAAATGAACAAAAGTAATTATACTTCGAAAATATTTGTACATAAAGGATTATTGCAGAAGCATTATAACTAAATTATGTAAATAAAATATGTAACTTTCAAAAGAAGATTACATCAAGAAGACACGGACACACACATACACATAAAATACACACACACACACATTTGCACATTTTTCATCAGAAAGGAATAAAATACTTATGTTAATTTTAGTAAAATGGATGCAACTCAAGATTATTATATTAATTATGGTTATATTAGAAACATAAACATCGAATGAATCTCTCAGTTGTTCTTATATACTGCACTCTTATATTGAATTATGCATACATATACATATGATGTTTAAATGAAATTGTCTACTATAGTAAAGTAAAAAATAAGAGCAAGAAAAAGAAAGATATAGATTATGGGGAAAATATTCACAGTGTACACAATACACTTGTATAAAAGTTCTAAACATATAAAAATGATATATTTACAAAATTATCTTTGTTCTTTGCAATTTTCATTCATAAATGAAATATACAGTGATCACATCTACCTCAACTATTTCTTTCTGGTGTCTGTTGGGACCTTTTAATATGTCTCTCTTCCAAATTCCAGGCCTATTTTATTTCTTTAACTAATAATATAGCATGTACAATTAATGCTATTTCTATAAATATAGGTGAGGTCATTCAATATACACAGGGAACCTACAAAACATTCCAAAAATGTGATTAAATTTCCCCATTGGTCATCAAATGTCAATAAACACTCATGATGATGTGAGTCCTGTGGCATTCCTCCCTATCCATGTTGTAATATTTACAAAAAAATTATACAATCTTTAGTGGTAAGAACAGAACACAGATATGCCAGTGTGTGTGTGTGATCCTAAGAGGATAACTTAGGAAATTCAATTATTATATTGTATGATATGGGTACAGAAATTAAACTGCTATAGCTAAGCTTTCCAGGAGATATTTTTATCTGCTCAGCTATTGCACAAGCTCTCAGATTGTAATTCTAACTGGATTGATTTGTTATTGTCCTGTGCTGGTAACTATAGCTGCTGCGAATTTATGTGACCATGACAAGTCCTGAGACTTTATTTCATGTCTCTACACCCAATATTCTGGACCTTATGTTCTTTCCAATCCCTCATTTGTGATGATCCTTAGGTGTTTGGTGCGGTGTTTATAAAGATGTCTCATCGGTGACTAAGTACAAAGAGATTCATTCTCTGTACCTTGTCTATTACGGCATGTCTACACTAGGCATTCCACACTGAGAACAGCAATAATCTACTGGGTATAAACATAAAAATAAGGCAGTTTGACAACTTGACCATTATCAATGCCACAAGGGTCTACTATGCCTATATCATCTGTAGACATGGGATTTTAACTACTTTTACCTTGGATGAAGTCTTTCCTATGGAACATCCCACACATCCAATTAGAAAGCAATTTGTCACTACATAACAGTCAAGTGGTGGTGGATACATCTTACCAGAAAGCTAATATTGTAAACTGCTAGTCAGGTAATGTATGAGATCATTGAGGCCATTAAGGTCTGAAGAATATTGTGCAGATAACAAAAAAATAGAAGTAAATGAAAACAGAGAAGTCAATAGTTGGTGCATGATATTTCAAACATGAAATGGTGGTGGGAAATGGAGAATAAGACATTGGTGTAGCATAAGCCATACTAAAGGGTGATAAGAGAGGGAAGATCAAATCTAGTATCATCTAGGTAAGCAAATTTTAAAAAGTACAGAGGATATAGAATGCATGTAGTATGACAAATAATTAAGGCTATTGGGAGTGGAAAATGCATTTTGGAGTAAAAAGCAACAAAATTTAAAAATTGATTTCAAAACAAATAGTCAAAAAATAATCAGCACTACATAGTTGCCTAGTACAAATTTGGTAATGTCTTTATGTTTATGGATTAATTTTGTGTTTGAAATGTAGTGTGTATTTTATGGATCTGTTGATACATTATTTTTGTCAAATATAATAAATTTAAGGAATCCGTGAATAACTGGTGATATGCAGACTTGGAGTTTAGTTGTTATTATTGTCTCATGCAGGCCATGCTCTATGGTTATGTGAGTTATGTATTTGGAGAAAGTTGAATAGAAAGCATAGGGGTGAGCTTTGTGTTTTATTTTAGTGTAGAAGTCTTTGAACACAGGTTCCTGCATAGGATGACAGTGCATCTCAAAAACAAAATGACTTCCAGGCATAACAGGCTCATTCACATGTGAATCTACAGAGACTGTGACAGCATGGACAGGAAATGCACAGACTCAATCCAAATGAAGACACAGTGTTGAGAGAAGAACATGGCCACAGGCTCTCACCTTTTGACAAAATAGTTTCTGAAATTGGCATTCATGTTTAAAGAAAACATTAGCTTTCTCCAATGGATCACTGTTGGTCTTATAACCACATTTAAAGGTGGACTCATGACTAGCAGTAGGAGATCAACACAAAATGAACTCAACAGTGTTTTTGTAGATATTTATTCTCATTGTTATGTGCATTGATTATTATATTTGGCTTTTGACTATGTATCTTGATCACTGAGTTGCATTTTATGATTTTGAGAGTGTGTGTGTGTGTTATCTTTTTTATTTTTATAACACTTTTTTATGTGTTCCCTTCTTTCTATAAAAAAAAAATGAAAGGGTGCAGTTAGGTGAGTTGGTGAAGTTTCTCGCAGAAATTTGTAAGGAATATCAGTAATCAGAATACATTGTATAAATTTTATATTTTCTTACTATTATTTCTTTACTTTCTAATCATTGTCCCCCTACCAGTACACCCTCTCATAGTTTCTCATCCCATTCCCCCTGCCTGATATCTTCAAGAAGGTTCCTCACCACCACCAGACCTAACCACTCCCTGGAAATTCAAATATCTTAAGCGTTAGGTACATCTTCTCCCACTAGGCCAGACCAGGCAGTCCTCTATTGTATATATACCAAGGGATTCAGATCAGCTCGTGTAAGCTGCCTGGATAGTAGCTCAGTTTCTGAGAGATCTCAGGGGGCAAGGTATATATATATATATTTTTTTTAAAAAAAGAGAGAAAATACAAATCTTTGAAGTGTTTAACACAGAATCTTCACAGTGAGGATAAAAACATTATAGGTAAATCACAATAGGTACATGTAAGTTAAGAAAGAATACAGCAGGGTTAGAGAGATGGCTCAGTGGTTAAGAGCACCGACTGCTCTTCCAGAGGACCAAGGTTCAATACCCAACAACCACATGATGGCTCACAACCATCTGTAATGGAATCTGATGCACTCATCTGATGTGTGTCTAAAGACAGCTGCAATGTACGTGTATAAATAAAAGTAAATAAATAAATAATATTTTTAAAAAGAAAGGAAACCACAGAGAATAAAGAGTCTCCCTCCACATCCACCACATTATCTCTCTGCTGGGGATTCTTGAACCCGTTGTGCCCCCTGCTGGTCATGAGCTCACCTGTAGGTAGATTTCCCATCACTTACACTGAAGTTGCCTAGTCTGACTTCACCAGTAACATGTCCCTGACACTATTGTGCTTGTAGGGCAAGAATGCAAAGAGAAATGGCTCTTGTTTAAAAAGAGATGATGACTGATTCTCAGCATATGATTTTAAGTTGCTTCTACTTCATCATCCATTAAGCTTTTAAAGTCATCTGCTTTCCTAGTGGCAGTAGGAATAAGCTCTAACAGTTGTCATTTATAATAATGTGTAAACAAGAGAGATCATTTACATGTGGAGGGGCTTGTGTGCACTGCCTCATGTGACTGATTCCACAACTCTCTTTAAGGGGGTCTGTGGCTATGTGACAGGGACTTGGTGTTAGGAACAAGACAAAGCTCCAAATGGTCTTTCTGGGTCCCCTGGACTTAAAGCCTAGCTCAACTTTAGAGGCTTCTTCTCATGGTCCACCTCCCCACAGAGAGAAATTCTCATGCAGTCCAAAAATATACAAGATGCAACTTATGTACTTCATGAAGTTGGGACATACAACCAAGAAGGAATCTCAAATTGTTAAAAAAAAAAACACCATGAAAGTTCTATTTCTTTGATATCAATTAGTTTAGGCCTGCAATATAGGCTTAAATTTTATTTATTTACATTTCAAATGCTGTTCCCGTTCCCAATTTCCCCTCTGTAAACCCTCTCTATTCCATCCCCTCTTTCCCCTGCTTCTATAGGGGAAGCTCCTTCACCCATCCAGCAACACACCCACTCCTACCTCACTGTCCTAGTCTTCCCCCTCCATTGGGGCATTGAGTCTCCACAGAACCAAGGGCCTCTCCTCCCGTTGATGCCAAAAAAATCAATCTTCTGCTGCATATGCACCTGCAGCCATGAATCCCTCCATGTGTAATCTTTGGTTGGTAGTTTAGTCTCTGGGAGCTCTGGGGAGTATGGTTGATTGATAATGTTGTTCTTCCTATGCAGTTGCAAGACTTTCTGCTTATTTATCTCTTCCTCTGTCTCCACCATTGTGGTCCCCATTCTCAGTCCAATAGTTGGCTATGAGCATCAACATCTATACTGGTGAGGCTCTCACAGAGCCTCTCAGGGGTCAGATATCCCAGGATTCTTGCAGCAAGAACATCTTGGCATCAGCAATAGTGTCTGAGTTTGGTGTCTGCAGATAGGATGGATCCATAGGTTGGGCAGTCTCTGGATGGTATTTGCTTCAGACTCTGCTCTATGTTTTCACCTGCATTTCCATTTCATTTAGACATGAAATTTTCTGTTTGATGTATTGGATTAAATTCATAAATATAGGAACTGATAAGATGTAGGAAAATGAAGGAGTAGACTATTTAGAATTACCATATTTGGCTGTTTAAGTGTGATTTTTCATAAGTAAACACTTGCTTAATGACTTAAATATTACTCCAGGTCAAGAGAAGCATTTGATGCCCACAATAGGAAAGCACATTTGTGAATAAGAAAACATATTTTCTCCAAATAATTTTTGAAGATTAACTGATAGTATTCAATTTAATAACACAAGAATTACCAAGAGCAAATAACTAATATGTGAAGATGTGTCGAGCGCGCCCCCAACTCGCCAGCAAGAACGACGCTGCTACAGGATCCTTCTGCACACGTTTATTCAGTCCTATTTCTTCTTGTTTATATCTCCCTTGTTTATATCTCCCTTGTTTTTATATCTCCCTTGTTTTTATATCTCCCTTGTTTTTATATCTCCCAATAATAACAATCCTCTCTCGAATAATAATCCTCCCTCTAACCCGGGCCTCTCACTCTTATATACTCTCAGTTCCCATCCACGCACAGCAGGCCACGCCACCTCACCAGGCACGCAGCTTCAGCTAATCAGGGCAGCAGGGGCAAATCTCCACCAAATTGGATTCACCTGTATCCTGGTACACCTGTGCAGCACTCAAGATGTTTGTGTCTTATATGAGGAAGTCAGGTGCAAGTCATATGACTTAGCTGCAGTCCCTGGCGCCTTTAGGACTGCCGCCACACCTGCTCCTAACAATTCCCCCTTTTTTCTTTTTTGGCAGAGAGAATGTCTGTAGATAGCCCCCAGCAGCCATGCCCCTTACCCGTCCTTGGGTGACAAACAGCATTGGTTTGATCCCTGTCTTAGGTTGGTGACATGCCCAGGGAGTCTTATCACTGACTACCTCTCAATCATGCCAAGCCACTCCTGGGGAGATTGTGTTTTGCTTGCGGCAGGTGCATCAAAAGGCCAGGATGTTAATTAACTTATGGCCAGATCTTAATTGCTGCAAGCAAGCCTCATGGGTGAAGGTAGAGGTCTGATCCCCAGTGTGCAAGCATAGGGGCCCTACACAAAACCATCCCTTAGGCTCATCACCCAGAGAGGTCTTGGCCAGCTCCCGTGTCGTTTTTCTTGGGGGAAGGGAACTAGGACACTGAACCTTCATGCAATCAGACGTGCCTTCCACAGGATGCCAACAGCAAGCTATCCTCTGTGCAGTGCTTAGCCTCGCACCCCACGGCATAACGCAGCATAATTTCTTTTAGAGCGGCAAACCGAATCTGAGGAGATTGTCCTGCCTCCACTGCAGCAAAAGCCTACGCTACCATGGCGAAAGTGCGGACCCGCACACTCTGCACCTAACACATGTGCCAAACACAAAACACACACACACTATAACAAGCATACATCCCAGGGCTCTCATCCCCGCTCATCTTCCCTGAAGCAAGGGATAGATAGCCAGAGAGGCTATCTCTTTAAGGGGAATTCAGGGATCAAAAAGGCATGGAAAAATTTGAATGTCATGTCGAACTGGTATCGGCTTCTGGAATACCGAAAGGATCTCTCATCTCGGCTCCATCCTTTGTGCTTGTGGGATCATCCACCACATCCACAGGGGCAACTGGATCAGGAGCCTCATTCTTGCAGCGTCTCACCAATCTCTTCGGCACCCAAAGAGGTTCTGTCTGGTCCTGTGGAAACACACAAACAGACCCTCTCGCCCACATCAACACCTGATCCGGTCGATCCCCAGTGGAGATGGACACAATACCTCGTGGTGATGAGACCATAACCTCAATCACCTGTGTGTTCATCTGGGAAGTCAATATGAAAGTCAAGTTTTCACTAGCTTCCCCTCTGTTGGGCAATGATTTCCGTGCCCTTATGGCAATCTGATTCACCTGCTTAAACACCTGCACTGGATATCCTGTCTGTTGTTGTGCAAATCGACCTTGATCAAGCAACATATCTCTATCCCATGCAAATTCAGCTTGATCAGTGAAAATAGGACATCCCAGCAAGGAGAATCTATCCTCTTTCCAGACCTCCGGACAGAAGGTCTGCCCATAGATGGCTGCCGAGGAGGCATAGGGAGGGGGAGCAGAAGCTAATTCACCTTCCTCCTCCGCCTCAGCTCTGTTGTCCTGTCCTTTCTGTCCACCTGATAACACTGTGTCTCCTTTCTTTTTCCTTTTTCTTTTTAAGCCCTTTTCCTCTTCCGACATACTTTCTTGTTGCTCTGTAAGGATTTTCTGACCTGTCTTGACTGCCTCTACACACAGTTTCAAACAGTAACAGAGTCCATATATCAGAACAAACAAGACCAAAACTATCAGACCTACCCACAAAGGGTCAATGGGAGAAAAAAGCATAACTACACAGCGAGGATCTATTGATCACTACACTGAGGTTATCATAGTTCCTTAACTTGTCCCCAAACCGGGAACCTTAACTTATCCCAAAACCGGGAACCTATCGTTACCTTGTGCCTGCTTCCTGGCAACTTTATGCTCCCCTCTATTTTATCCGAGGTCCTTCCCAAACTCCTGGGTTACTTTGTGCCTACTTCCTGGCAACTTTATGCTCACCTCTACTTTATCCGAGGTCCTTCCCAAACTCCTGGGGTCGCAAGTTTCACTCACCGTGAACTTACCCTGCCGGCAACCACTGACTGCTGAAAGTTCTGAACTCGGTGGGGGAGTCGGTTCCCCGTACAAGCCACCAATTGTCGCACCCGCTCTCAACCAGCAAGAACGACACGACCACCAGTCCTTCTAACAGCAGTTTATTCAGCAACCTTCCGTCTTCATCTCTCTTGCTTCAACTTTTTCCTTATCTTTCTCCCTTCTCTTCATCAGTACCGTTCCCCAGCTGAAGAGTTCTGAATCCACGCCGGATCCTTCTCAACAGTCTGTTTTACAGGAACTTTTATTAACCACTCCTTCCCCGTGATGCAGTTCTGAATCCTCCCTGTAGCAGGGGGTCTTCGCTCGTGCCTGAAGATGTTTCTTGTCCCGGGTTTCGGCACCACTTCTCGAGCGCGCCCCCAACTCGCCAGCAAGAACGACGCTGCTACAGGATCCTTCTGCACACGTTTATTCAGTCCTATTTCTTCTTGTTTATATCTCCCTTGTTTATATCTCCCTTGTTTTTATATCTCCCTTGTTTTTATATCTCCCTTGTTTTTATATCTCCCAATAATAACAATCCTCTCTCGAATAATAATCCTCCCTCTAACCCGGGCCTCTCACTCTTATATACTCTCAGTTCCCATCCACGCACAGCAGGCCACGCCACCTCACCAGGCACGCAGCTTCAGCTAATCAGGGCAGCAGGGGCAAATCTCCACCAAATTGGATTCACCTGTATCCTGGTACACCTGTGCAGCACTCAAGATGTTTGTGTCTTATATGAGGAAGTCAGGTGCAAGTCATATGACTTAGCTGCAGTCCCTGGCGCCTTTAGGACTGCCGCCACACCTGCTCCTAACAAAGATGTGTGGATGATAGTTTGCTTCAACTGTGCACTTGTAAGATTCTCTTAGACTGCTTCAAAACAACTACTCAAATTGAGGTTTCACATAACTGAATCTGGCCACTTGTTTGATGATCTGTAGCTTCTACAGGCAGAAATATTGTCCTGTGCAGCTATTAAGTAATGTTTAGATATCATTTAGATATCAGATGTCACATTGGCATCCCTGTTAGCTCTTGCTGCCACACATTATATTGATCTGTGAAAATGATCACTGTGAGGTTGATCAGAAAAATGGGATCTGAGTTCTGGCACCTGGAACCCATGTCAACAGGTCATGTACTGGGTTTGAGAAATGGCACAGTAGTTAAGAGTAAATATTGTTCTTCCAGAAGATCTGGATTTAGTTCTAAACAACCACATCAGATGGTGTACAACCAAATGCCTCTGACTCCAAATTTGAAGGATGCACTGCCATCTTCTGGTATCCACGGGTACCCGCAAAAATGTGTCATTTAATTACCCAGAAAACTACACAAATACACAAAAATTAAACGTAAAACAAACAAAAACATATTTTAAAAACTTCTGAGTTCCACAATACCCACATAAAAGCCAAATGCCCCAGAATCTGTCTGCTGTCTTAGACTCAGAAACAGAGGAGCAGAATGGTCCCTGAAGCTTTCTCCTCAGGAGAAACTGATCAAATTCAAAAATTGATCTCTAGTCAAATTGATGAGCTACAGGTTTAGTGAGAAAATATTACTTAAAATATATAGGGGAGAGCAATAAAAGTTACACGACACATCCACCACTTGTCACCACATGTACATACAAATCTTTCATACCCAAAAAATTAAAATAAAAAATGGACTGTCTCATTCTATAATACATGTCTACTTACTCCCTTAAGATTTGTCATGATGTCATTAAATTTAATCCAGTTTCTGCCTGCCTCTAGTTCCATAATAATTGCCATATATTTTTTAGGGTAATAATTTTAGAATTCCATTTCTATGACTTGCTTTATTACAGATATTTTTTGCCGTGGAGAAAAAAAAAACCTTCCTATTCTAGTGGACTAACATAGTTCCCTTTTACTCTCCACGGTTTTGTAGGTTTACTGGTTTCCAGTCACTAATTGTTGCACTGCATTTCTCATGTAGTTACAATATGCTATAAACTTAGGTATGGAATCTGTAAAGTCTTTCTGTGCTGTGCATGTAAGATTGCCCATTCATATTGCTTTTCCACTGGTTCTAGCTGTTGCCTAGGAGCTCAATTTCTTTTTCTATTCCATTGAGTCTGTTTTCTTAGAGGAAACATCCCACAGGAATTTACAAGGACCAGGTAGAAGCCAGAATTCTTATTACCTTGTAGATAATTCTTCAGATTGTTACTTCTACTGTATTGGGTAAGCAACTCATTAAGCTAGTCTGCAGGCAAATGGCAAGAATGTGGGCATCTCAGGATAGAAAAATATGAATAATTTTAGAAACTCAAAAGAAGATAAATGAAAATACAGAAAAAACAACAGTGCCTAGGCGTCTATGAGGGTGACTTTAGCTAAGACTCCTAGAGGTGGGTGACATGGGGCCTGAAGTGGCCACATCCTGTAGTGAGGCAGGAGGATTCCCAGTGAAAGGATAAAGACACCAACCCAGCCAAAACTTTTGACACAAAATGTGTTCAGCTCATAAGTAAAGCAGGGACAAATTTGGAATTGAGACTGAGAGAATGGCTAACCAATGACTGACACAACTTGAGAGTCATCATGTGCACAAGAACCAACTCCTGAAATTATTAATGATACTTTTTATGATTGCAGACAGGAGCCTATCAAAACTGTTCTCTGAGAGACTACACCCAGCAGCTGACTGAAACAGATGCAGAGACCCACAGGCAAACATTGTATAGAGTTTGGGTATTTTTGTGGAAGAGTTGAGGTAAAGATTGAGGAGAGCCACAAGAAGACCAAAAGATTCAACTAATTTGGACCCCTTGGCAACTCCCATAGTTTGAACCACCAAAAGGCAATCATGGCCTCTATCTTGGCTCCTGCACATATGTAGCAGAAATGCAGCTTGGTCATCACGTGGGTACCTCCACAACTGGAGCAGGGGCTCTACCTTACCCCGTCACCTGTCTGTGGGTCCTGTTCCCCTAACTGGTCTTCTTGTCTGGGAGGAGACATGCCTAGTCCTGCAGACATGTGATGTTCCAGGATATGTTGGTAAAAGGAGGGCCTCCCCTTTCTTAGAGAAGGGGATGGGAGGAAGTGAAGTAGGTAATGGGAGGAGAAGGTAGAGCCATTACTGATATGTAAAGTGAACAAATAAATAAATTATTAAAAAAACAAAGAAAACAAAACCAACAAGTGCTTGGAATGGATAACCTTGAAACTTTTAGTTAAATGAACACAAGATCCACATACTCTGTTTCTCTACTACTGCATAATCTTCATCAACTCCTTTCAAAGCTTATGAACCATATTAGTGAATAGAAAAGCTTGTGAGTGTTTCAGTTTCCCCATTATTGCTCATTTTTACTTATTTTAAATAATAGCTTTCATACATGAATCATATTTTAACTATTCAAAAACACAAACAAACCAGAAATGATAGGTTAATTTATCATGAATGACCAGTACCTTAACAAGTACCAAATACTTAAACCATGAAGTAAAAAAATTAACTTCTCTCTCTCTCTCTCTCCCTCTCTCTCTCTCTCTCTCTCTCTCTCTCTCTCTCTCTCTCTCTCTGTGTGTGTGTGTGTGTGTGTGTGTGTGTGTGTGTGTGTGTGTGTGTGAGTCTGTTTGTCTTCTATTTGAGAATCCAGAAAGCTCCTGGGGAGTGCACGCATACCATGCAATGGGAACCAAAGCAGTATATTCCAAACTCATCACTTAGAAATTGAATGGTATTGGTAAAGAGACAGTTCAATTAATGAAATAGGGTCACAGACTCAGAAATAAACCCATAAACCTATGGACACTAGACCTCAGACAAAGAAGCTAAAACTATACAGTGGGGAAAAAGTAAATTCAACAAATGTTGGTGGTCTAACTGGCAATCTGCATGTAGAATACAAATTGATCCATATGTATCACCTTGCACAAAGGTCAATTCCAAGTGAGTCAAGGACCTCAAAATAAAACCAGACACACAAAATCTAATAGAAGAGAAGTTAGATTATAGCCTTGAACACTTAAACAGGAGAAAATTTATTGAAAAGAAAAGCCAATGGTACAGAGTCTAAGATCAACAATGGATAAAAGGTACCTCAAGAAACTAAAAAGATTATGTGAGAAAAAGGAAACTTGTCAATAAGACAAAATAACAACCTACAGATTGGGAAAAGATCTCCATTAACATTACATCTGAAAGAGGGCTAATATATAAAATATATAAAGAACTCAAGAAGTTAAACTCAAAAAAAACCAAAAACAAATAAACCAATTCAAAAAGGCATACAGAGACTGCCCGGGCCTGACCCGGGACAAAAGCCCCTTCCGCTCCACTCGAGCCGCGCGGGCTTCCTGGCCAGCGGAGTTGCCTGACACCCGCAAGGGCCCACACAGGATTCCCCACGGGATCCTAAGACCTCTGGTGAGTGGAACACAGCGCCGGCCCCAATTGCGCAGACCTGAGACTGCAGTACATAGGGAAGCAGACTGCCCGGGCCTGACCCGGGACAAAAGCCCCTTCCACTCCACTCGAGCCCCGGGCTTCCTGGCCAGCGGAGTTGCCTGACACCCACAAGGGCCCACACAGGATTCTCCACGGGATCCTAAGACCTCTAGTAAGTGGAACACAACTTCTGCCAGGAGTCCTGTTCGAACACCAGATATCTGGGTACCTTCCCTGCAAGAAGAGAGCTTTCCTGCAGAGAATACTCTACCCACTGAAACCAAGGAGAGTGCTACCCTCCCAGGTCTGCTTATAGAGGCTAACAGAGTCACCTGAAGTACAAGCTCTTAACAGAGACAACTATAACAGCTAGCTTCAGAGATTACCAGATGGCGAAAGGCAAACGTAAGAATCCTACTAACAGAAATCAAGACCACTCACCATCATCAGAACGCAGCACTCCCACGCCACCTAGTCCTGGGCACCCCAACACAACCGAAAATCTAGACCCAGATTTAAAAACATTTTTCATGATGATGATAGAGGACATCAAGAAGGACTTTCATAAGTCACTTAAAGAATTACAGGAGAGCACTGCTAAAGAGTTACAGGCCCTTAAAGAAAAGCAGGAAAACACAGCCAAACAGGTAGAAGTCCTTAAAGAAAAACAGGAAAACACATCCAAACAGGTAATGGAAATGAACAAAACAATACTAGAACTAAAAAGGGAAGTAGACACAGTAAAGAAAACCCAAAGCGAGGCAACGCTGGAGATAGAAACCCTAGGAAAGAGATCTGGAACCATAGATGCGAGCATCAGCAACAGAATACAAGAAATGGAAGAGAGAATCTCAGGTGCAGAAGATTCCATAGAGAACATCGACACAACAGTCAAAGAAAATACAAAATGCAAAAGGATCCTAACTCAAAACATCCAGGAAATCCAGGACACAATGAGAAGGCCAAACCTACGGATAATAGGAATTGATGAGAATGAAGATTTTCAACTTAAAGGGCCAGCTAATATCTTCAACAAAATAATTGAAGAAAACTTCCCAAACATAAAGAAAGAGATGCCCATGATCATACAAGAAGCCTACAGAACTCCAAATAGACTGGACCAGAAAAGAAATTACTCCCAACACATAATAATCAGAACAACAAATGCACTAAATAAAGATATAATATTAAAAGCAGTAAGGGAGAAAGGTCAAGTAACATATAAAGGAAGGCCTATCAGAATTACACCAGACTTTTAACCAGAGACTATGAAAGCCAGAAGAGCCTGGACAGATGTTATACAGACACTAAGAGAACACAAATGCCAGCCCAGGCTACTATACCCGGCCAAAGTCTCAATTACCATAGATGGAGAAACCAAAGTATTCCACGACAAAACCAAATTCACACAATATCTTTCCACGAATCCAGCCCTTCAAAGGATAATAACATAAAAGAAGCAATACAAGGACGGAAATCACGCCCTAGAACAAAAAAGAAAGTAATCCCTCAACAAACCAAAAAGAAGACAGCCACAAGAACAGAATGCCAACTCTAACAACAAAAATAAAAGGAAGCAACAATTACTTTTCCTTAATATCTCTTAATATTAATGGACTCAATTCCCCAATAAAAAGACATAGACTAACAGCACTGGCTACACAAACAGGACCCAACATTCTGCTGCTTACAGGAAACCCATCTCAGGGAAAAAGACAGACACTACCTCAGAGTGAAAGGCTGGAAAACAATTTTCCAAGCAAATGGTCTGAAGAAACAAGTTGGAGTAGCCATTCTAATATCGGATAAAATCGACTTCCAACCCAAAGTTATCAAAAAAGACAAGGAGGGACACTTCATACTCATCAAAGGTAAAATCCTCCAAGAGGAACTCTCAATTCTGAATATCTACGCTCCAAATGCAAGGGCAGCCACATTCATTAAAGACATTTTAGTAAAGCTCAAAGCACACATTGCACCTCACACAATAATAGTGGGAGACTTCAACACACCACTTTCATCAAGGGACAGATCGTGGAAACAGAAACTAAACAGGGACACAGTGAAACTAACAGAAGTTATGAAACAAATGGACCTAACAGATATCTACAGAACATTTTATCCTAAAACAAAAGGATATACCTTCTTCTGAGCACCTCACGGGACCTTCTCCAAAATTGACCATATAATTGGTCACAAAACAGGCCTCAACAGATACAAAAATATTGAAATTGTCCCATGTATCCTATCAGACCACCATGGCCTAAGACTGATCTTCAATAACAACATAAATAATGGAAAGCCAACATTCACGTAGAAACTGAACAACACTCTCCTCAATGATACCTTGGTCAAGGAAGGAATAAAGAAAGAAATTAAAGACTTTTTAGAGTTTAATGAAAATGAAGCCACAACGTACCCAAACCTTTGGGACACAATGAAAGCATTTCTAAGAGGGAAACTCATAGTTCTGAGTGCCTCCAAGAAGAAACGGGAGAGAGCACATACTAGCAGCTTGACAACACATCTAAAAGCTCTAGAAAAAAAGGAAGCAAATTCACCCAAGAGGAGTAGACGGCAGGAAATAATCAAACTCAGGGGTGAAATCAACCAAGTGGAAACAAGAAGAACTATTCAAAGAATTAACCAAACGAGGAGTTGGTTCTTTGAGAAAATCAACAAGATAGATAAACCCTTAGCTAGACTTACTAAAGGGCACAGGGACAAAATCCTAATTAACAAAATCAGAAATGAAAAGGGAGACATAACAACAGATCCTGAAGAAATCCAAAACACCATCAGATCCATCAATATACAAAAGGTTATACTCAACAAAACTGGAAAACCTGGACGAAATGGACAAATTTCTGGACAGATACCAGGTACCAAAGTTGAGTCAGGATCAAGTTGACCATCTAAACAGTCCCATATCACCTAAAGAAATAGAAGCAGTTATTAATAGTCTCCCAGCCAAAAAAAAAAAAAGCCCAGGACCAGATGGGTTTAGTGCAGAGTTCTATCAGACCTTCAAAGAAGATCTAATTCCAGTTCTGCACAAACTATTTCACAAAATAGAAGTAGAAGGTACTCTACCCAACTCATTTTATGAAGCCACTATTACTCTGATACCCAAACCACAGAAAGATTCAACAAAGATAGAGAACTTCAGACCAATTTCTCTTATGAATATCGATGCAAAAATCCTCAATAAAATTCTTGCTAACCGAATCCAAGAACACATTAAAGCAATCATCCATCCTGACCAAGTAGGTTTTATTCCAGGAATGCAGGGATGGTTTAATATTCGAAAATCCATCAATGTAATCCATTATATAAACAAACTCAAAGACAAAAACCACATGATCATCTTGTTAGATGCAGGAAAAGCATTTGACAAGATTCAACACCCATTCATGATAAAAGTTTTGGAAAGATCAGGAATTCAAGGCCCATACCTAAACATGATAAAAGCAATCTACAGCAAACCAGTAGCCAACATCAAAGTAAATGGAGAGAAGCTGGAAGCAATCCCACTAAAATCAGGGACTAGACAAGGCTGCCCACTTTCTCCCTACCTTTTCAACATAGTACTTGAAGTATTAGCCAGAGCAATTCGACAACAAAAGGAGATCAAGGGGATACAAATTGGAAAAGAGGAAGTCAAAATATCACTTTTTGCAGATGATATTATAGTATATATAAGTGACCCTAAAAATTCTAACAGAGAACTCCTAAACCTGATAAGCAGCTTCAGTGAAGTAGGTGGATATAAAATAAACTCAAACAAGTCAATGGCCTTTCTCTATACAAAGAATAAACAGGCTGAGAAAGAAATTAGGGAAACAACACCCTTCTCAATAGTAACAAATAATATAAAATATCTTGGCGTGACTCTAACTAAGGAGGTGAAAGATCTGTATGATAAAAACTTCAAATCTCTGAAGAAAGAAATTAAAGAAGATCTCAGAAGATGGAAAGATCTCCCATGCTCATGGATTGGCAGGATCAACATTGTAAAAATGGCTATCTTGCCAAAAGCAATCTACAGATTCAATGCAATCCCCATCAAAATTCCAACTCAATTCTTCAACGAATTAGAAGGAGCAATTTGCAAATTCATCTGGAATAACAAAAAACCTAGGATAGCAAAAAGTCTTCTCAAGGATAAAAGAACCTCTGGTGGAATCACCATGCCTGATCTAAAGCTTTACTATAGAGCAATTGTGATAAAAACTGCATGGTACTGGTATAGAAACAGACAAGCAGACCAATGGAATAGAATTGAAGACCCAGAAATGAACCCACACACCTATGGTCACTTGATTTTCGACAAGGGAGCTAAAACCATCCAGTGGAAGAAAGACAGCATTTTCAACAATTGGTGCTGGCACAACTGGTTGTTATCATGTAGAAGAATGCGAATCAATCCATACTTATCTCCTTGTACTAAGGTCAAATCTAAGTGGATCAAAGAACTTCACATAAAACCTGAGACACTGAAACTTATAGAGGAAAAAGTGGGGAAAAGCCTTGAAGATATGGGCACAGGGGAAAAATTCCTGAACAGAACAGCAATGGCATGTGCTGTAAGATCGAGAATTGACAAATGGGACCTAATGAAACTCCAAAGTTTCTGCAAGGCAAAAGACACCGTCAATAAGACAAAAAGACCACCAACAGATTGGAAAAGGATTTTTACCCATCCTAAATCAGATACAGGGCTAATATCCAACATATATTAAGAACTCAAGAAGGTGGACTTCAGAAAATCGAACAACCCCATAAAAAATGGGGCTCAGAACTGAACAAAGAATTCTCACCTGAGGAATACCAAATGGCAGAGAAGCACCTGAAAAAATGTTCAACATCCTTAATCATCAGGGAAATGCAAATCAAAACAACCCTGAGATTCGACCTCACACCAGTCAGAATGGCTAAGATCAATAATTCAGGTGACAGCAGATGCTGGCGTGGATGTGGAGAAAGAGGAACACTCCTCCATTGTTGGTGGGATTGCAGGCTTGTACAACCACTCTGGAAATCAGTCTGGCGGTTCCTCAGAAAACTGGACATAGTACTACCGGAGGATCCAGCAATACCTCTCTTGGGCATTTATCCAGAAGATGCCCCAACTGGTAAGAAGGACACATGCTCCACTATGTTCATAGCAGCCTTATTTATAATAGCGAGAAGCTGGAAAGAACCCAGATGCCCCTCAACAGAGGAATGGATACAGAAAATGTGGTACATCTACACAATGGATTACTACTCAGCTATTAAAAAGAATGAATTTATGAAATTCCTAGCCAAATGGATGGACCTGGAGAGCATCATCCTGAGTGAGGTAACACATTCACAAAGGAACTCACACAATATGTACTCACTGATAAGTGGATATTAGCCCCAAACCTAGGATTCCCAAGATATAAGGTACAATTTGCTAAACACATGAAACTCAAGAAGAATGAAGACTGAAGTGTGGACACTATGCCCCTCCTTAGAATTGGGAACAAAACACCCATGGAAGGAGTTACAGAGGCAAAGTTTGGAGCTGAGATGAAAGGATGGACCATGTAGAGACTGCCATATCCAGGGATCCACCCCATAATCAGCATCCAAACGCTGACACCATTGCATACCCTAGCAAGATTTTATTGAAAGGACCCAGATGTAGCTATCTCTTGTGAGACTATGCCGGGGCCTAGCAAACACAGAAGTGGATGCTCACAGTCAGCTAATGGATGGATCACAGGGCTCCCAATGGAAGAGCGAGAGAAAGAACCCAAGGAGCTAAAGAGATCTGCAACCCTATAGGTGGAACAACATTATGAACCAACCAGTACCCCGGAGCTCTTGACTCTAGCTGCATATGTATCAAAAGATGGCCTAATCGGCCATCACTGGAAAGAGAGGCCCATTGGACACGCAAACTTTGTATGCCCCAGTACAGGGGAATGCCAGGGCCAAAAAGGGGGAGTGGGTGGGTAGGGGAGTGGGGGTGGGTGGGTATGGGGGACGTTTGGTATAGCATTGGAAATGTAAATGAGCTAAATACCTAATAAAAAATGGAAAAAAAATAAAAGTAAATTAGATTAAAAGGAAATTTTTTATTAGGTATTTATTTCATTTACATTAAATTTATAGGATAAAAGTACTTAGAAAATGTATTAAGTCTACGATGGAAACTTTAAAAATATCTGAAAAAACTAAAGTTAATTTAAAATTATAAATGTATGTATTTTCATGTTTATATGTTGAAAACTTGTTTTGATTTTTTTAAAGCGTTTAATCTCCAAATCCATTTTTAAATTCAACAGCTCCTATGAAATCATTCTCAGAGGATTCTTTGGAGAAGTTAATGTGCTGAGAACAACCACACACACACACACACACACACACACACATACACACACACACACAAATAAATAGAAAGAAAGGAAGAAAGAAAGAAGGAAGGAAGGAAGGAAGGAAGGAAGGAAGGAAGGAAGGAAGGAAGGAAGGAAAGAAGGAAGGAAGGAAGGAAGGAAGGAAGGAAGGGAAGGAAGAAAGAAAGAAACAAAGAAAGAAAGAAAGAAAGAAAGAAACAAACAAACAAAAAGTTAAAAAAATAAAGAAAACAAAAAGATTAAAACAGCCCTGAGAATGAAACAGCTCTGTACAGCGTAGATTCTGATTAGAATCACTGACAATGAGAATCTAGGAGTAAGAATAAGTTTATAAACTCATAAAATAGATTTTAGTATCTACCAAACACATGTTTGGTCAGTTACATAGTAATAAATATCTTCACATGATTCAGGGGAGACTATTGTGTATAAGAATTCATTACTGGAGAACTGAGAAACCAAAGACAAAAGAATAAGGTTTGTTTTCAACTCAACAACAATTAAAAAAACACACACACACACAAACCCACAAAATATAGCCAAAGTGATTAAAAGCATTATATACCCTAATCATAAATACCAAGTCCATTTTCTTCATGGATACACACCTAACTTTATCTAACACAAGCATTATTTGTTGTTTTTGAAAGAATAATTCTTTTCTTAAAAGAAAATTGATTAGGAGCTCATACTGCGTAGCTAAAGGACTAGGCAATGTAAATGCAAAAAATTTTAAGTACTATATTAAAGAAAAACATAATACTTTATTTAATAGCAACAATTTATAAATTAAGCGCCTCTTGAAAATACATTGTTTTTAGGTGCAAAAAAAAGGCATACAGAGAGTGCATATCATGTGTGTCTTTTGTGAATGGGTTACCTCACTTAGGATGGTATTCTCCATATCCATCCATTTGCCTAAGAATTTCATAAATTCATTGTTTTTAATTGCTGAGTAGCACTCCATTGTGTAAATATACCATATTTTCTATATCCATTCCTCTGTTGAGGGACATCTCAGTTCTTTCCATCTTCTGGCTATTATAAATAAGACTGCTATGAACATAGTGGAGCATGGGTCCTTATTACAAGTTGGAGGATCTTCTCGGTATAAGCCCAGGAGAGGTATTTCTGGATCTTCTGGTAGTACTATGTGCAATTTTCTGAGGAACCACCAAACTGATTTCCAGAGTGGTTGTACCAACTTGCAATCCCACCAGCAATAGAGGAGTGTTCCTCTTTCTCCACTTCCTCACCAGCTGTCATTTGAATTTTTAATCTTAGCCCTTCTGACTGGAGTGGATCAATGAACTCCACATAAAACCAGAGACACTGAAACTTATAGAGGAGAAAGTGGGGGAAAGCATTGAAGATATGGGCACAGGGGAAAAATTGCTGAACAGAACAACAATGGCTTGTGCTATAAGATCAAGAATCAACAAATGGGACCTCATAGAATTGCAAAACTTCTGTAAGGCAAAAGACACTCTCAATAAGACAAAAAGACCACCAACATATTGGGAAAGGAACTTTACCAATCCTAAACCCAATAGGGGACTAACTAACATCCAATATATACAAAGAACTCAAAAAGCTAGGTTCCAGAAAGTCAAATAACCCTATTTAAAAATGGGGTGCAGAGTTAAACAGAATTCTCAACTGAAGAGTACTGAATGACTGAAAAGCACCTGAAAAAAAATGTTCAGCATCCTTAATCATCCGGCAAATGCAAATCAAAACAACTCTGAGATTCCACCTCACACCAATCAGAATGTTGCTTATGTTCTTATGCTTGCATCTTGCCATCTGGTTATCTCTGGTATTATCTGGCCTCCCTGTCTCTGACTGGAGCCTGTTCTTCCTGTGAGATGTGATCCTGTTATTCTGGATGTGTCAGAACACCTGGGGAGTCAGGCTGCACCAGAGATGTGTGCTGTGTAGGTAGAGATCCAGAGTCTATGTTATGCTCCCAGAAGAGGTGGAAAACAGAATGTACTTTGGTCTCTGGCTGGGAAGGAAATCTGGGTCCAAAGGTCTCAGGATTCCCTATACACAGTGTAATGGGGCCGTGTATGGAGTCTTACTTGTGCTCCAGGGTTTGTCAAAATACCTGGGAAGTGTAGCTGCAACTGTGTGGGTACAGATTCAGAGCCAAGTCTCTGCTCCCAACAGAGGTGGAAACCAGAAGGAAAAAACTCTCTGGTGGGACAGGAAATCTCTACAAATATAATCTTTACACAGTGCATAAAAAGCTCACCCCAACTCAGGAATATGTGGAACAAATTCACTAATTTAATACTCCTTTTCTCTGAATCATAAATGTAAGGGTTTTCAGATGTGCATGGAGTAGTTCTGGGTCTCAGTTTGAATGTCTGAGGACAAGTGTTTAGAATTTTTTATGTATTTGTTAAATTTCTTTGAGCAATGTTATATAAATGTAGATGTTGAGCATCCTGCCAATAAGGTTTTTAAAAAACTAAAAAATATTGTGAAAAATTTGAAGCATCTCACTTACTCAAAAATTTTACTGAATGGCTTTTTTTTCCTTTTCTTTTTTATTCTTTAATTTTGTTTTTCACATTCCAGTCACTATCCTGCTACCAGTCCACCCTCCAAACATTACCATCCCATTCCTCTTCCCCTGTCTCCAAGAGAATGTGCCACTTCATTACACCCCTACCCCACCACCACCCCACCAGATCTTCCTACTCCCTTTTGCCACAAGTCTCTCAAGGGTTAGGTGTATCTTCTCTCACTGAGACCATACCAGGAAGTCCTCTGCTGTGTAGGTGTCAGGGGCCTCATATAGGATAGTTCATGCTGCCTGGCTGGTAGTTCAGTGTCCAAGAGATCTCAGGGGTTCAAGATAGTTGAATTTGCTTGTCTTCCTATGGGGTCACCGTTCTCCTCATCTTCTCTCAGGCTTTCCTTAATTCAACCACAGGGGTCATTGGTTTCTCTCCATTGGTTGGGCGAAAGTATCTGCATCTGACTCTTTCAGCTGCTCCTTGACCCTCTCAAGGACAGCCATGCTAGGCTCCTGTCTGTAAGCACAGGATAGCATCAGCAATACTATCAGGCCTTGGAGCCTCCCCTTGAGCTTCATCCCAATTTGGGCCAGTCACTGAACTTCCTTTCACTCAGGCTGTTCTGATTCTTTTCCATGCAGTTCTTTTAGACAGGAACAAGTCTGGGTTGCAATTTCTTACTGTAGGATGGCTACCCCATTCCTCCACTT